>NC_056726.1:1340833672-1340987468 GCF_019279795.1 Protopterus annectens | reverse complement strand
ATTTTGTATAGTGTTCCAGTCTCAACAAGGATGTATGCTGGTAGCACAGAAGACTACAACTTCACCCATAATATTCATCATATCTTGTCTCACTGCTCTTGATGGAATATATAGTTCAGCCATTGTAATTCGTACATCCTGCCAACAACCTCCTTCATGCCTGTCCTACATTTTCGTTCCTCGGTCTTTATTCCTACACCCTTTTTAATTAATATCAAGACTATTTCTCTCACCCTCCTATTCTAACAAAGAAAACCCCTTCCCATTTTGATTTACAAATCTTTAAAGTTCTCTAATACTAAAGTACATTTTCTGTAACAGTATTACTCTTCATTACTACTGTAAATGTTAGTCTGGTATCCTCTACTGTTTCTTATCTACTAGCCCATTCATATTCCAAGCCACTAAATCAAATTCTACCATAGTAAAGCTAATATTGTATTCTACTTACTGTAAATTCATTGCCTTTCTGTTATAAACAAGCAGTCTGTTTTGATCACTTTTTGTGGCACTTTATATATTTTTTTGTGTAACATTGTCCCAAATGAACAGGATCCCTTATCAGAACACGCAGACCTACCATATTCCTTATTGGAACACACAGACCTCTTTCTACCTAAAAAATACGCAGCCTGCTAAGTACATGTATATTTCTGAAAATTAATGGAGTTTAAACTGTGTACAAAACAACAGTGTAATGCATCATCCAATGCCTTGTAATCTTTTCAAGTTTCTTATATTACTCACTGATCTGTTTTTTAATCATTTGTCTGCAACAAGTGTCGCAAATATTGTAGCCATTTTAAATGGTGAAGCTTTACTATCCAGACACAAGAGACTCCACCCTCTTGCAATCTAGCACAGCTTATCACATAAGGCAAAACTGCACTGCAACAGCAATGGAGACATATACCTTACAGTCTAACAGCTCTTCACCATGAAACTTGATAATAAATATAACAATAAGAAAGTAGTTATTTCCACATTGGTTATTACTGACCTCAAGGATGTTTTTTCAGCACGTATGTTTTACATTTTAAGTATGCCAAACAACCTCCTGCATGTAACCAACTTCCCTCAGTCAGTGTTTCTAGTACATTATGTTTCTGACTCATATCTAGCCTACTCTCAGTCAACATTCTTGTCTCAATATTTTTATTAATTTCTAAACTGAGTAGATGCATTCCCAGAACATTTTTTTTAATTAAACAAGAAACATTTTTATTAAATCATCACTTATTACATAGGCAATCATATATTTATATCAATGAAAACAAACCATAGACATAATTTTAGTAGCAAACATTACACATCACTTATAATCAATCCAGTCTCTGAAGCATTACAAAGCCAGTTCAGATACTGCCTTCTTTTAAACCTCATTCCACGTCTGCATGAATCGCGGTTTCCACAATTTCCACTTTATGTAATTTGCTCCTACCCTTTTCAAAAGATCCCATTTCCAGTTTTATCCATATTGCTATATTCATTACTTTTACTACAATTGGTTTAGACTTTGGATTTCCAGTTCCTATTAATTGCTTTTTAGCAGCCACCATAATTAGACTCAGCAATGCCTTACCGTGTCTAGGCAATTCCAAATCTGTATCAGCTCAAAAAAATTATTTACTTAGTCATACCAATTTACTCACCCAGAATTTCTGATAGAGTAGTCTGCATGGAAATGTTAAAGTCTGCCAACTCATTACACTCCCAGAAAATATGTTCCTTCCCCATCACACCTCTAAATTTCTTTGGAGTCTACTAGGGGTATAACAATACTTATGTAAACACTTCCAAGTAAAGATCCTAAATCTTCTAGGTTTGTTGCATATTTGGCAGCAGCTCGGGTTATTACCTATTTCTTTTTCGAATAAATTTTTAAGATTGTTGTTTTTCTTTCTTATAAAATTAATGAGGGGTACCTATAAATGTGGGGCCTGCAACCAGTGTGGGTTTATGTTAAATGATACAGGCTTATATTTAAAATCAAGAAAGATGGGGTTATATTCACTAGGGCATTATAACTGTAACTCCAAAGGTATAGTTTACTTGGGAATATGTCAGCATTGTTTATTCTTTTACATAGGGAAAACAGAACGAACACTAAAAAGAAGAGTGTATGAACATTCCTACGAAATTAAAACAAAAAAAGAAACGAATGCCTTTTTTAAACATTCCCTAATATGTAAAGAAATGAACATAAAATTTTTGGTACTAGAACAAGTAAAGAATGATATTAGAGGGGGTGACTGGGAAACATCCCTGGAATATAGGGAACTAGTGTGGCAAATTAAGCTCAATGCTGCAAGAATTCCAGGGATGAATGAACATATTAGTATAAGTAGTGTGCTAAAACAGAGAAGAGCAAAGTTATAAAACTAATAGGATTAAAAAGAACTCACAGAAATATAAAAACATAGATATTTAACAAAAATGTCCAACACGGTCATAGGAGTTTAATTTTATATATTTATACATTGGATGAATAAAGTTATTTTTAATTACAAATATTTAATAGTTAATATTTAATATTTATTTATTAAAATTATTTAATGTTTATTATTCAATATTTAATATTCAATATTTATTATACACATCTATTTTAAAATGTTACAAGATTTTTAAACTATACATAAAAAAAAAAAAAAATTTACACAAAATATTATTGGTTGTGGGTTTATTTCCTTAGCACAACATTAGCACTCAATGAATTTGAACATAAATTTAGTATTATTATATTTTTAAAATAGATAACAATCATAATAAACAATAACAAAAAATAACAAATAAAAAATAAAAAATAATACATTGAGAACAGAGGTTATGTTGTAAAAGTACTTATCATTAGTAAATTAACTGTCAATTTAAATCACAAAGCAGTCATTAAGCAATGCCAACTGACAGAAACCTTAGAACTAAAATAAGTAGTTTTATTCCGACATATCTTTCCACAAAATGCATGGATATTAGTATAACAGGATTGACCTAACAATATATATGGTGAATCCCACGAATGATTAGCACCAAAAAAAGTTAGCAGCTATTTTATGAATTCAATGGGCGCACTATTTGCACTAAACTAAACTAAATCCGCATCCTACTTAACTAAAAATAACATCCCACGAAGAATAAATTATTTACAACAAAGCAAAAAAATCAAAAAAATCAAGAAAGGTTAATACATGGTGTAAAATTTGTGTATATTTACGCAAATTATTAATGTAGTCAGCAGTAGAATAGGAATCCATAGGAGCTTTAGTACCTTAAGTTTTAGATGAAGGGTACAACTTTAAACTTAATGAACCTTTTTCAAGTTGTTCTTAAATGAAACAATTAAGTAATTAATTGAGCAACCATGTGGTCTTATAAAAAGAGAGGACGCACAGGAATGAAGCATCTTGAAAAAGCCCGGGAGAGCCCGGGCGAAAGCGCTTGACTAACTGATCTTTTATTTGTTTTTTTCAAATGGCTGTTGAATGAAATATTTAATTTTATACGCTTTGAAAGCAAGACGAGATTTGTTGTTACACAGAACTTTTGGGCAATATCGCACCCAACATTGGATGCTTTGCTTTTAATCTATTTTATTTTAATAAACGGTGATTGTGCTTCAACGTTGGTTCCGGGCTGTTCCTGCTGTGTTATCATCGTTTTTTACCGGAAGGTTGTCCTGCATTGTTCTTTGTTGCATATTTGGCAGACATACATATATCCCCCATTGTTTCTTTGAGAACTGGTTCTCCAATCCCTATTGCCAATCCTTTATAACCTTCTATGACCGATTCTTGTAGCTACCATGCAATATTTTATATGCTCCACCAATTACTTTAACAGCAGCTTCTGTTCTAGATTCTACCAAAATCTCTATCGGTGCTGGCCTTTCACTTAGGATCTCCCTATTTCTCGTTGCCTATACTGAATCCTTCATAGGGAAGGCAATCTCTAGCCTGCAGTCCAAATAAGTATTTGGCCTCCCCCTATTCTATTACCTTTCCCTCTCTAATTATTTGCTCCAATACCTTGGTTCTTTTGCCAATTTTCTCCAATAAATTCTAGCACCTTCTTGCTTATTGTCTGAATCCCTAATTGCAGTCATCCCTAAGGGTAGAAGATCCTTTTTCCATTCCCGTGTTGGCTTAGTTCTTAGAAAACTTTCTGCTACTTTATGAATATAATATTCTGTATGGTTATTGCTATTCTCCTCAAGGATATGCATCCAAAATCACTTCTTGAGCTCCCCCCCCTTTCATTATCATCCCTTTCCATTTTGAATTATAGGTTTCTGCTTGTGCTATGTATATGAGCCTTAACTGTGTAGCTCTGAAATACCCCTCCAAATCAAGTAATCCCAGACCACCCTGTTCTATTAGACATATTAGTTTATCCCAGTAGACTCTTGCCATCTTCCCCTCCCAGATAAAATCCTTCAACTCTTTATTGCTATCCACAATTTCTCCTCTGGTTGATAAATATGTATGTCTGACCTGTGTATAAAACTAAAGGGATTGAAAACACTAACTCCTTGTATCTTGCTATCCATATACATACAATACAGCTTCCAATTTCTCAATTTTTGTATTATTTTTTGTTTTAGTCTCTTCCCAGATATATGCCACACCAGAATCCCTAAGTACTTTGTTTTATTATGTCCCCATAAAAATAGATATTGCCACAACAATGTGTGTGTACATAATTTATAGCTACTATCTTTGTTTTAGCGTCATTTATTTTGTATCCTGAAAAGATCTGAAACGGTCTCTAAATGTTCCACAACACTGAAATGTGATTTTCTGGTTTTCTTTTATCAGGTATAAAATGATATCATATGCAAACAGAGCCGACTTTTCTTGACACGAAGTAGGGAATATGTTTTAGAGTCCCCTACAAGTTCAAAAAATTCAAAAGAGTCCACTATTTCCAGGTTTTTCTCTGTCATATTTCACAAATATAATTAATGCTTTGTAATCCCACATTTGTCAATTTCCAAGTTGCTAGTTCAATTCCTGTTGATCTCCATCAAATCCAGTCTCTGCCTCATTTCCATGTAAAATATGGTCACTGCAGTACGTCAATTTCGCAAACCAGCAATGCTTTGGTGAAACAATTTATTTGAAGTGCTTTTCGTTTGCTAAGTGATAACTATTTATATGTATTTTAAATGTAAAAATGGTTTCTGAAGAAGTTTGCTCACTTAGCAAATGAAAAGTGCTTCAAATAAATTATTTCACCAAAGTATTGCTGGTACGAATTTGACGTACTGCAGTGACCGTATTTTACTTGTTAGTGGTTTCTCAGCTTATTTGGTTTATGTTCTGCCTCATTTCCAACGTACACCCGGTTCTTCTAGTCAACTCTTGTGCTTTTTTTCTGTCAAGCATTTTCTATTGAAGCAAAGGAAAAGGTCAAACTGGCACAGTCTCTCTGATATTTATTACCAAAAGAACAAGAAGCAGAATCTCATTCTGTTTCATAACTTGCGTTTTGTTGGACAAACTTTTGTATTTCCTGCTTAGCATGCTCTGCATCAAAACATTTTGTCTCTCCAGGAAAAAATATTTTGAAAATAGCTAGATATAGCAGTTTGAATCTCACACTAGGTTCTACATTCCCTGACTAATGGAATACATTTACCCCTCTTCTGCCTGGTGCACAGTGAGTAATCATTGTCCACGAACACTCTCCCAAATGTAATTGCCCTTCTGCAACAGCTTTGTCAGAATCAACTCTTTCTGCTGGTAGGATTGCATCTTCACTATTAAAAGGTCTAGGTTGCTTTCTCATGACCAGGTGTGTGTGTGTGTGTGTGTGTGTGTGTGTGTGTGTGTGTGTGTGTATATTGTATATACAGTAAATATATATACACACACATATATATATATATATATATATATTTTTTTTTTTTTTTATGTATTGTGTATATATATTTATGTATTGTATATATACATATATATATATATATGTATGTAGTACATATATACACACACACACACACACACACACACACACACACACACACACACAGAGAGAGAGAGATATGGGTCTACTTTGTAACATTGAATTTCGTAACACTGAGACCATAACATCGAAAATTCAAAAACTGAAAACCCAAAACATTGAAAACTCCGAACATTTAAAGTGTGCTTCATAACACTGAAAACTACATTCCACAAGTAAATATCACCTCCGCCTACAACACCTAACAAACACACTTTCTACTACATTTCTGCAGGGGGGCAAGCCCCCCTGCACCCCCCCATGACCCGTAAATTAAATATACCAACTCCAACAGTTGATTTCCTAACCTCACTGTACAGTGAGGTTAGGAAATCAACTTTTTTTTCCACTGTAGTGCAGTCCTGGAGTTGGTACATTTAATTTACATGGGGTGTGGGGGTGCAAGGGGGGCTTGCCCCCCTGCAGAAATGTAGTAGAAAGCGTGTTTGTTAATTAGGTGTTGTTATAGGTGGAGAGGATGGAATTTACATATGCACTGCAGTTTTCAGTGTTATGAAGCACACTTTCAATGTTCTGAGTTTTCAATGTTTTAGGATTTAGATGTTATGAAATTTCAATGTTTTATATATATATATATATATATATATATATACACCCAGTAAATTAACTCCTGCTGTGGAATACCAGTTCTGTTGCTTACTTGTGCTTTCATAAAATGAATATAGTCTGTTCTTTCCAGTTTTTCTGGTACAGCAGAACATTTCAGATATTCTCCACGAGCTCTGTCCTCCAGTTCTATTATTTTTTTGAAACATCTCTTTTTGAGCAGTCTCAATCTGCCAGCTTTTTCTTCATTTTGACCTCTGATTTTTGCAGCTTTATCACCTCATCTGAATTATCTGTTTAAAGCTTCTTCCATTGTTTTCAAACCTTTTGTTATTTGATATAATCCTTCAGGGTTTCATTTATTTTATCAGCTCGGTGTACATTTGACTTATTTTTTCCACTAGGTTTCTGGAAGTTATGTTTTGCACCAAAGCTGGAGCTTGCACTGCTTTTTGCTGAACAGCTGCAGAATTCTTCCTGGTCAGTGTTTGTTCCTCATCTTTTGTGTTTGGTTTTCTTTCATATTCCCTGAATTTCTGTTTTGCTGGCATCGAGGCAGTGCACTAACAAGCCAGTTACTAAAATGTATCCAAAAATATGAGTCTTCGGACTCCCTCTCAGAGTTTCTGTTTTAACACTGTGAGAGCTGAAATTAAGCTATTACTCAATGTGCAGCCATCTTGGAAGTCTGAATTACCAGAACAGACATTGTACAATACTATTCTTCTATTGGTTTCCAACTCAGAACAGATTACTTTCCAACACCCATCATTCATTTACTTTTCTCCCCTTTTCTTCCCGCTGTCAAAACACCTTTATCAAAACCATAACACAATTTGCAATTTGAAAACAGGGACATCCATCAAAAATCATGCAGTACAGGTCCTTCCCATGCATACAGATTCACTTTAAAGTAACATTTTGACAAACACATAATTAAATTTATTTTAATCAAAATTATTTTCTTTGTGGTACTTACCGATTTTGGTCATTTAAGGTGTCATTCAGAATGTAACTCACATTTTGGAATATATCACAACTTTTTCAATACATTTATCATTTTTAGCTTAGTGTATACATTCAGTATTCCCAGAACATTTTTTATGTAGGTTTAACTTGCACTTAAATTTCTTGGAAATTGTTTCATCTCCTTTGTTTTATCTATCACTTCTTTTAGAAAAAAAGAAAATGGGCTTTGCAGGAAATCTTTCTTCTGAAAGATCCACAGATTTCCTCTCTGCACCTGCTGACCTTTTGCCTGTTCCCTTATCACTGCTGCCAACAACAGTTGTTTTCTCTTTGTCAGTTCATCTTGTGTCTGTTGAGAGTTTGTGTAGGTTTTTAATTCAGATGTATAGAAGACGAAGTAATGCAGACTACAATAACATTAAAACAAAGCTTTATTTCTCTGCAGTCTTATGAAAGGAAATAAGGCATTTCTGTTAATGGCTTTTTATTACAAACAGAAATTATCAGTGTAAACTCTTGCATGCCCAACGTTTAAGATTGTTCTATTCTTCCACAAAATAGAAAGTCCTCTTTTAGCTGATGTGCCTGCAGTTTAATCAATACAAGTCTTGACTGCTTTCACAGTCTCAAATTGAGAGTATTTACTCTCTAGTGTTCATATTAAAATAGGAAAAGCACAAAGTCCAGTACATGTGGAGAGGCATTTTCTTAAATTCTTTACAATCCTTCCCTTCAGTTTGTAGTGGCACTGTTCTAAATTTCAAGTTGTCTTTGTGCGACTTATCTTCAAGTTCAGCCAGTCTGTGGGCTATTTCTTCATTTTCAACTGCTGTTTCAGCATTTTTTTCTTTCAGTTTCTTTGTAGTGATTTGCATACCAGATATTTCCTCTGACTGCTTGCTTAAAACATAAATTGTATGTAGTCGTCTATTCCAACAGGGGCCATCTTATCTTGAAAATCTGAGTGCATTTGGTCAATCTTCTTTTCTCTAGGGTAACTGAAGAGTTTTTTTTCACCTCCCATTACCATTTGCTTTGACCACCTTTGCTCCAGCACAAAGCTTTCAGTCTATTTTTGAGTTTTCTCGGTTGCTTTCTCTTTTGTTATACTTTTTCTTTTCCTTGTTGACCTACTGGATATCAGACACTTCGACTAGCAATTTCTGTTAATATATATTATTCTGCAAACTTCCATTAATTTAAACTGCTCATTGCCCAGAGTTCTGTTTATAGCCACTTAGTTCTTTAGGTTCTAATAATCTCATATATTCAACTTGATTTTAGACATGACTGTGGTAATGGTACTAAATCTTAGATGCCACTGAATATTTCTGCTCACAGATACATCTTGGTAAAGTGGCTGGTTATCTGTTTTTGGACTTTTCCAAAGTACTTGATGCTAATAATAATGTCAAACTGCTAAGGATACTTGCCTGCTATGGTGTCTCTCTTAGTTTCACTTGCTGATTTAGTAAAAATTACCTGAAAGAGAAGGTTCATTCTATTAGGCGAGTCAATGCTCTTACCCCTTCCAGTGTCAGAAAATAACACAAGGATCGGTTCTAGGTCTTCTTCTATTAACTTCAACAATGGTATGCTAGTTTTATAGTAAAAGTAATATAATATGCTAACGACTCCACCCTATTACTTGGAAAGAGATTTAAATAATCTCTTCAACTCTGATTAGAAGCCCTCCTTTCACCCTCTATATAAAAATGGCAAAACCTTATGGGGCATCTAGCTTTCTTTCTTGTAAACACAATCTTTAGCAATAAATAAATAACTGTAGACGCTTCTGAAAGCCTAACCATCAATTCCATGGATAATTTTGCAATAAGGGATAGTAGCTTCATTAAAATATTTGGCTTCATCACTGAAAGCCATCTTAAGTTTGACTTGCAAAAAAACACTGCCGTAGCTACAGTAACCAAAAGATAAACAGGCCAGAAACAAGAACATTTCTACCCGATGTTGTCAGAAGGTTTAATATTAGAATGCATCCACCTCCCTCTGCACATCTACAAACTAACTATTCTCCACTCTTACGTGAACTTGAGTAACCATACAGTAAATTGCTAGGTTTGCGATTGGTCATCACAACAAAAACTCACCACTGTATACCCATCTGCAACATAACTTAACTTGAGTGGAAGTTAAACAGCAACTGCCCTTGATACAAGTTAGGTCTGTTCATAAAGTATTCTATTCTGTCATTGCTCTTTATTAGCCATTTCCTTGACATGGTAAAAACCTCTCTGTAATATCAGGTGTTACAATGGACACTTAGCTAACATTTCAAAAGCAAAAATAAATACATAAATAAATAAAAGGCATGGACATGTGACCTCCTCAGTCTTTGATAGCATGCTATGGAACAAACCGACATCAGATGTTAGACAAATTCGTTAAAACAGCTCTCAGAAATGTCTAGCTTTTAAAATAGGTCTGTCAGTGCAAGGTTACCTAAAAACTACTTTCCTACTCACCAAGAGCAATTTATCTTTTTTATCAATACCTATCAGGTCGGTGATTAGCAAAGTACAAGTGTATTTTACTTATAGCTCTCCTTGTTGAATTATTATGGTACATTTCAAATATTTTTATATTAATCAACAATTTTCTATTTCTGTATATTGTGTACATTTTATGTTCTGTTACTTTTTACTGTTAAATCTTTAACAGGATGCATATACCCCAAAATTTTAGCTGAAGATGTTCTGTTTTGCTCGTTGCTTACCTGAAACTATGACTGAGTCATTTGCTGTGTCATCTATTGCTTATAACATTCATGTAAATCACCTTTTTTTTTTTTTCTTGCAGTCTGTACTGCATTTATTTCTGATGATCTTCTTTCCTGGACTTCAGTGAAAATTGGAGCTTCATATCTGGATTTCCCACTCAACAAATGCAAACAAATAAAGGAGGACAATATATTGACGTTGAAGTAAAATGAAGATACAGTTTCGCTGAGTCAAAATGAGTAAAAATGGCCTTTATATACTTTGAAGGTAAACATTGTTTTAAAGGTCCTTAAGAACAAAAAAAAATTCCTTTACAGTCGAGGCTTACTGCCACAGCTGGAAAACTGAAGGGGAAGATAGTCTGTACAACATTCACATACAAACAAACACAAGACATTCTGATTAAAAATGGTCGATGAAGGTATATGCAAAATCTGAGCACATTTTTTCATTCAGTAGTTTGTATATGTGAAATGTAAATTCCATACTACAACATCAATTATAAATTATGTTAACAGGAGAAAAACAAACTTGTTACTCAGTGCTGATTTTCATTTAAAGTTTTCAACCCCCTACCTGTAAGCGATGGGACACTTTTTAAAGTGACTAACATTTTTCTTAAAAGCTGTCGGAAACTTATTTTATAATAACCCACATATACAACAGTAAAGAAAATGTCATTACTTTAAATACTTTGTATAACTTAAATAGAGTCATTTATTCACTACCTAGCTCAGTCGTACTAAAATGGACGCAAATACTGCATGTGTGCAACTAGTGGTGTCGGGCCTTACTGGCCTAAATGCATCAGTAAATACTAAAAAAGTAAAGTCAGTAAAGACTAAAGAAAAAAGTATTAGTAAAAGGTTATGGGCATTCAGAAGACATGTAGCTCAAATACTGGCATTTCTTTAAGAGGTCACCTGCATATATCTCATGGGACTCCTACAGGAAGTCTAAAGTGATTTGCTGATGTTTATATATATATAATGCAGCATTGATGAGTTAAGTGCTGCAATGTATTTTCCCACTTGCCATTGCTTACATTTTTGGGCCACTTTTTAACAGTTTTGTAAGCTTTTTAGTAAACAATGGTCCAAGAAAAAATGTAGCTTTTTCAATTGTGATGTTATCCTAGGTAATGTGCAGTATGTTCAAAGACATTAATGGGGCACCTTCGCACATGCATGGCAGTGTGCACATTAAAGTCAATGAACGCAAACCACATTTCTTTCATGTGCTGATCTCTCTGAGGAAAAGATAAGTGCATGGAAATCCAATATTTTAAAATACGTTTTAAGTGAAGAGGAAACAAAAAACATTCTCTAATGATGGAAAGTACTGTTTGGCAGTTTATTTATTGCATTTTCTATTGCAAAGGTAAGTGTACAATCAATTATCAGCAAATCGTTTTAAAGTATTACACAGTAAAGACTCTAGTTGTGCTGAGTTTTTCTTGCAGTTTTTACTAAATGGTTTGTCTATGTGACCTTTTTACCCTTATGTTTGGAAATTAATGGAAAAGACTACCTTTGACTACAGACTCAAGAAGAAGAAATCCAAAAGCACTCTGAAGTGAAGAATACTGATGCAAAACAGTGCAAGTCGTATAACTTATTCCAACATATATATATATATATATATATATATATATATATATATATATATATATCACACACACACATACACACACACACACACACACACACACACACACACACACACACACACACACACACACATACACATACACACATACACATACACATACACATACACATACACATACACACACATACACATACACATACACATACACATACACACAGTTACAGTATTGGAGTATCAGCTGAAGCAAATCCCACTCAAGCAAAGTCTAGCTAGTTGCAACTGAAACCTATGGGTTAAAGAGATGAACTAGTAATACGCAGATACACACACACACGAACACACAGGGCTTTCTCTCATATGGCCAGGAGAGTGCTCAAGCTTGGATAATGAAGGCCTTATATCAGTGGTGCATAACCTTTTTGTGAGAAGGGAATAAATTCTTAATGCATCTGCTGGCCACCTCAAAACGTAAGTTGTTACGAGATAATAATAAGCACAGGTGACTCTCATTTTTACTTGAGACAGCAGTCATGAAAGTGCCTGTTTTTTACATCAACTTTGCAATTAACTTTATTCTGGCTTGCAGCCATGACTTATTGCAAACTCTTGCAGAAAGTTACTACTGTTTGCATACTACAAGTTATAAACAATAAATAATAGTTACTTCCACAGCTAAAATTAGAGGTGTACACAACTGCTGTCAATTAGGTAAGTAAGCACGTGCTGGAAAGTTTACATACTACAAGTTATAAACAAGAAATAATAGTTACTTCCGCAGCTAAACTTAGAGCTGTACACAACTGCTGTCAATTAGGTAAGTAAGCATGTGCTGGAAAGTTTGCATGACTGGAGTAAGTCATAGTATTTTCTTCACTTTTTTATAAATTTTTGGTTACTCTGTGGGGGTCGCATGGTATTGCGTCAAGGGCCGGGTTTGGCCCTGGGGCCAGACGTTGTGCACCACTGCCTTATACCTTTGACACATGGATTATTAAATTAAAACATGTTCCTGACCCTTCCTTTCCCTCTGAAATGTACAATGACCACTGAGACATAATTATTTGTATTATTGTACATATTGCGCAAATTCTTATCAGGAAGACAAGTTTAAAGCTCAAATCTGTTCCTGTGAACAAAATGGTCATATGAGATAAGTCATCTAAAGTGTGTAGACCTACATTGTTTTTGCCTTGTGAAACATTTGTAGAAAATAAGGAATCTGAAATGTTTGTTTGACATACCCTTACAATGGTTTCTCCTATTGTCAGAATGTTTGTACGTGGAAATGTTTGCTGAAAGTAATCTTTTTCTTTACTGCAACGGCTGAACTCATATATATATATATATATATATATATATATATATATATATATATATATATATATTGCCAAATAGTATAATCTAAGACAAGTATCTTATTAAAGAACAGCTTCCAAGTCTATAAACCACTAAAAAATATATTTTATTGTGCACTCAGTCAGTAAGCGCTTTCACAAAATTGCTTCTTCAGACCATAACGGACTGAGTACTAGGATACATTTAAAAACATAGTTACCAATCAAAATCACATAATTGCATCATTTCCTACAATGACGCTACCTTTGTAACTAAATTAAAGCAATCATCACTTTTTAAAATCTCATACAATAACCCTAAAATTTTTGATCAGAAGTTATGTACACAGACTCAAATGCATAATCACTTTCAAAAAGTAACAATACATTATATAGTTTCATATCTAATGGAGCCAAAAATGTGAAATAGTTAGCGAACCTGCTTCGAAAGGTCTCTATATAACCCTATTGCAACGCTGAATAATGATGATCAGAAGTTATGTAGACAAACTCAAATGCATAATCACATTCAAAAAATAATACATTATATAGTTTCATATCTAATAGAGCCAAAAATGTGAAATAGTTAGCGAACCTGCTTCGAAAGGTCTCTACATAACCATATTCCAATGCTGAATAAAAAGCATTAAAATATCAGCGGCAATGCCCTTAAATAATATAAATAATAAAATATATATACCCAAAATGCAAAAATTCATAAACAAACCTATGCTTACATAATCTAAAAATATTTTACTATGCATAGTCATTTACAGAAAAAAAATATATATATTATTTAATTTCACGCAAAAATCAATTAATAAGACCTCGCAAAAACATATCACTGCGCTTAAACACTCAGGTTTTAGCAGTGCTACCATTCACTATTCAAACGAGCAGTTCAATAATAAAATAACTATTTATAATTCATTAACCTTTTATATATATATATATATATATATATATATAAATAAATATATATATATATATACACACATAACTTACTGAACTAAAAAAATGTTTCTATATAAACATATATATATATATATATATATATATATATATATATAAAATGCTGAGAAAAGATATATATAATTTGTTCTTCAACACTGAGAAAAAAATATATACCTCTCATGTCTATTGGCAAATATCTAAGTATACATTCTAACATTTCAAAACTGCCTTTTTGTAGAAAGTCCTGTTATTCCAGTGATAAACGGCTTACCCAAAATTCATAAGGATGGCACAAACCCTCCCATGAGACCCATAGTTTCAGGGAGGGGGTGGTGTACAGAACCTTTTTCTGTTTTCATTGAAAAGTATCTACGGCCCTTGATTAATGATAATTTTAATATTTTGAAAGATTCACAGCAATTTTTGAAATAATTATATATGTTTAGTACAAGCATTGACAACACTAAGAAGGAATTTTTATTGGTAACATTGGATATACAGTCGCTATTTACTGTCACTCCGAATTCTGAAATTGTGAATTATGTTAAACGCTATCTTGAAAGACATAGTGTATATAATGAACTACTGAGAGATTTAATTTGCCTGTTTTTAGAAATAGTTCTAGAAAACAATGTTTTCATATTTGGAGACACCATCTTCCTACAGCGCGATGGCATAGCTATGGGCACACCATGTGCCAATAGCTACGCCAATATGTTTCTTGCCCTGTGGGAAGAGGATGTCTTATATAAAATGGAATTATATGAGAAAAATGTTATATTTTATAAGCGTTTTGTTGATGATGATTTTCTTTTGTGGAATGGCAGTTTTGAAATGTTAGAAATATTTATAGAACAAATGAATCAAGCCACTAGCTATTTGAGATTTACTATGGCTTCCTCAGAAAAGAAGATTAGTTTTTTAGATACTTGCGTTGAGAGATTGAGTAATGTTTTTTTGACACTGGTATACACAGAAAGGAGTGTCATAGGAACACTTTGCTTCATAGAAGCAGTGTGCACCCTAACTATGTTTTTAAGAATGTAGTTAAGGGCCAGACAATCCGTGTTTCCAGGGTGAACAATACAAATGTAGGTTTTGATACCGAGTTAACCAATTTGAAAGATAGATTTATTCATAGAGGGTATAGCTCTAACGACCTTAGTGAAGGACTCTCGGATATAGAATTTCTGAGAGAAAACAGGGCGAAACCTTATTTTTCTAGACAAACCGAGAGTGGTTCCTTTATGAAAGCTAATCTAAATATTGAGGTCAAAATACCTATGTTTTATACTAGAGATAGGAATAACATTTATAATATTTTTGAGAGACAGTGGCGAGTTTTACTTACTGATCCACAAATAGTGGAAGTAGTAGGAAACAAGCCCACATTTAGATATATGAATAGAAAGAATATTAGAAGAATGTTATGTTACCCACATGATAGTAGAGAGACTCTGAATATAAAAGGGATGTTTCCTTGTGGAGCCTGTAATTATTGTATATATATTAATAGTTCAAGTAGTTTTATACACCCTGATACTGGTAAGGAGTTTAGATTTAATTGTAAAGCTAGTTGTGACACCCAACATGTTGTTTATTTAGCAACATGCGCTGAATGTCTTTCATTTTATGTTGGAAAGACAGGTTACTTAAGAACAGAATTAGAGAACATCTATATAATATTAGAACTGATGTTAGCACTAATGCATTAGCTAAGCATGTAATGACAACAGGCCCAACACATATATTTGAGTTTATGGTTGTTGAAACTATTAGACCCACTTTGAGAGGGAGGAATGTAACCAATATTACAGAAGAAAAGGAAATTAAGTGGATTATCCGTCTTAGGGCTGATACTGGGAAGGGTTTAAATGACAGGATGTCTATTAAACCAGTCCTTCATGCTAAGAGTCTCAGGGTGAGATAGATATGTAGTGTCTTTTTTCCTATTTTTCTAATATTATATGTTTACACAAGTCTTGATTATAATATCTTGATGTCATTCTAATACATCCACTGGCTTAAATGTATTTGACTTAGTTTGGATTAGACAATTTTAGAAATTTTTTTTATATAAAGTGCAAAACATATGAATTATTTATTAATATTTTATGTATGAAATTTTTAAATATTTATAGTTTACTATGGTAAACGAGGATTAAGTTTTAGAAAATATAATTTTATTTGAAGTAAAAGAAGTCAGAAACTATATATTTTGATTTTTGAGTTATAATTTGATTTCTGACTTCTATTAAGTAACATTTTTGGTTAATGATACTTAGATATTTGCCAATAGACATTAGAGGTCTATATTTTTTCTCAGTGTTGAACAAATTATATACAGCTTTTCTCAGCGTTTTTTTTATATATAGAATTTTTTTTTTAGTTCAGTAAGTTATGTGTGTATAAAGGTTAATGAAGTAGAAATAGTTATTTTATTATTGAACTCCTCGTTTGAATAGTGAATGGTAGCGCTGCTAAAACCTGAGTGTTTATTTAAGCACCGTGATATGTTTTTGCGAGGTCTTACCAATTGATTTTTGCGTGAAATTAAATAATATATATATATTTTTTCTGTAAATGACTATGCATAGTAAAATATTTTTAGATTATGTAAGCATAGGTTTATGAATTTTTGCATTTTGGGTATATATATATTTTATTATTTATATTATTTAAGGGTATTGTCGCTGAAATTTTAATGCTTTTTATTCAGCGTTGCAATATGGTTATGTACAGACCTTTCAAAGCAGGTTCGCTATTTCACATTTTTGGCTCCATTAGATATGAAACTACATAATGTATTGTTGCTTTTTGAAAGTGATTATGCATTTGAGTCTGTGTACATAACTTCTGATCAAAAAATTTTAGGGTTATTGTATGAGATTTTAAAAAGTGATGATTGCTTTAATTTAGTTACAAAGGTAGCGTCATTGTAGGAAATGACACAATTATGTGATTTTGATTGGTAACAATGTTTTTAAATGTATCCTAGTACTTAGTCCGTTACGGTCTGAAGAAGTAATTTTGTGAAAGCGCTTACCGACTAAGTGCACAACACAATATATTTTTTAGTGGTTTATAGACTTGGAAGCTGTCCTTTAATAAGATACGTGTCTTGGATTATACTATTTTGGAATACAATGGATTTTTTGCATGGTTGCTGTTGCTGGACTTCTTGTTTTGTGTTTTACAATTGGTGCTTTTTTCAGCACATTTGCCTACAGAGGTGCAATTGCCTTTATTTTTATTGATTTTATATATATATATATTCCCCTTTATAATCTTGAAATACTGAAATCTCGAATTTCAGTATTCCGAGACCATAAAAGTGAAACTTCAAAATAGCGAAAGTGCATAAGCGTGAATCCAAATATCTCGAATCCGCGCTTATGCATTTATGGTACATTATGTGAAGTGTTTGGCAGAGATGGTGTCCGGAATTTAAGGTGAGTAAGTGTATGTGAGTGTTTTTTGTAAGTTGTACGTGTGGGTTAGGGTAGGGAGGTGGAAGTACGAGTGTGAGTGTTGGATGTGTTGGTATTTGTGTGATGTGTGTGTTTGCGAGGGACTGTAGAATGTCTGGGTGTGAGTTTGTTTTTCTTTTTCTATTTGTGCAATGTCTGACTTGGTACATATAAGTAGGGGGTGTGTGGCAGCGCTTGCCCTCTACTTACATGTAATGTAGGGTTGTATAGTTTGTGTGGTGTGGGTAGAATGGTGTGTGTACTGTGTGGTGTATGGTGTATGTATGTGTGTGATTGTGTGTTTCATGCTTTTATGTTTCGTGATTGTGAGTCGTTCGCCTTTATAGTTTCGAGATACTGAAATTCAATATATATATATATATATATATATATATATATATAAAAACAGGCCTCACAATAAACTGTTTCGTCTGACCTTGGAGATAAGAAACGTAAGGTTGAAAAGTCACAAGGTGAGCTAAAGTCAGATCAGCTAACATATTATATAAAACTGTTACTTACAGTCTTATATAAGTATTATGTTTGTGTTACACCATTTATGGATCCATTCACATAGAAACTCATTCTATTTTTCTCAGTGCAATTTTGTAAATAAAAGTAAAGAAAGGGCAGTTAAAATATTGTAACAAACCCTGCTGGCAAAAGAGAATTTACTAAGTTCTCTTACTAAGCGACATTACTAAGCTCACAGCCTGTAGTTTGCATGACAGTTATTTGTATTATATTTCCTTATGCTCATTAACCCTAACATGCTGATCTGGGCAGTACATAATATTGTTTTATTAATAATTTGATTTATATCACTGTATTAAACTCTAGCATGTAATCACAGTTTAATGGCAAATATGCATAAACTGACAGATCAGTTTTCTAAGAGTCAAATGTTCAACTAGCACAGGCACGGATATAAACTTGTGTCATCTTTTTATTTTATTGTGTAAAACTACCACACAATTTAGTTTATGGCTTGTGTTAAATCACAGCCATGTTATTTCTGAGATATACTTATAGTATAGACTTCTGTACAGTTTGTTGTACATCCTGTTGTATTATAAATGTTTAAGAGCTTATTTTAATACTGCAAAGCCTGTCTGAAAAATACTGAAAAGGTTCATTCACCACCAGGATAAATATCAGAGGACTATAACAAAAGCAGACTTCCAAGATGGCTGTATACTGAGTAAGTACTTAATTTCATCTCTCCCAGTTCGAAAATAAACTCTAAAGAGAGCCAGTAAACTTGTACTTCTGAGTAAATTTCAGTAACTGGCTAGTAAGTGCACTCACTGCCTGAATGCCAGCAAAATAGAAATTCAGAGCACCTGAAAGAAAATCAATCACAAAAGGTGAGAAAAAACACTGCCTGGGAAGAATTCTGCAGCTGTTCAGCAAAAAGCAGTGCAAGCTCCAGCTTTCGTGCAAGACATGACTTTCAGTAACCTAGACAGTAAAAAATAAATTAAATGTACACAGAGCTGATTAAAATAAATGATAAACTGATGGAGTATATCAATCCAAATAACAAAAGGATGAAAAAAATGGAAGAAGCTTTAAACAGATATTCAGATGAGGTGATAAAACTGCAAAAATCAATGAGAAAAGGCTGGCTGAATATGAGACTGCTCAAGAAGACAGGTTTCAAAAATTAACAGGATTACAGGACAGAACATGTAGAGAAAAGCCTTAGACTTTCTGCTGTACCAAGGAAGCTGGAAGGAACAGACTATATTAATTTTATGACGGCACAAATAAGCAAGTGGACTGGTATTAAACAGCAGGAGCAGTTTATTGAAAGGGCACATTGTATGTGTTCTTCAAACCTGGCGATGAGAAAGCAACCTAGCCCTTTAATAATAAGGATGCAATCCTACCAGCAGAAGGAATCGATTCTGACAAAACTGTGGCAGAAGGACAAAGTACTAAAATTAGGAGACAGTAAATTGCTTGTGGAAATGATTACTCTCTGTACACTAGGCAGAAGAGGAGTAATCAGGGAATGTCGAGAAGCAGGTGTGAGATTCAAACTGCTGTACTCATCTATCTTCAGAATATTCTTTCCTCGAGAGTCAAAATAATTTTTTGATGCAAAATATGCTAAGGAGGAAATACAAAAGTTTGTCCAACAAAAAGTGAGCTGTGAAACAGGAGAGTCTGCTTCTTCTTCCTATGGTAATAAAGACCACAGAGAGACTGTGCCAGTGAAACCTGTTTCAATGAAAAACAATTAAGAGACAGAAAAAAGCACAAGAGCTGATTAGAAGGACCAAAAAGATGTTGGAAATTAAGCAGAGGCTGCATTTGGGAGATTGAAATAAACAGGAATAAAACTAGCAACTTGGAAATTGACAAATAAATGGGTTTACAAAACAAATTATATTTGTGAAACATGATAGAACAAGACACCCTGGAAATAATGGACTTTTATGATTTTGTTAAACTTGTAGGGAACTTTAAAGCATATGCCCAACTTCATAACATTAATGTTTGGAGCAACACTTGGAAGAGGAAAAGAGGATGGAGAGAGTTAAATTTTGTTCTGAACAGTGATATGTTATGGTGCGTAACATAATATGCATGCTGTAAGGTAAAGTTTTCTCAATTATTTTCAAGTGTAATGGGAATGCTAAAGTAAACAGATGCTCCCGTTTTTTTCCCTTTCTCCTTTTTCAGTTTTAAGAAATGTTGTCACTTCAATGTAAAAAAAAAAAAAAAAGAAGAAGAAAAAAGTCTGGTCAAAACATGATACAAGAAAAATTTATGTGCTTTTTCTAATTCTTGCATAGGGGAATGACTAGATTAAGGACCTTGGCTTGATCTAGTAACAAGTTTTAAGAGAAAGCAAATAAATATAAAAGAACATTGAATATAATAAAGCTTTCCTCTGGCAAATAAATGAATAAATGTGTGTAGAAGAAACTCTGTATCTGGTTCTCATGTCTCCATGGAGACAATTTGATAAAGAGCAATACAAACAGAATTACTTATTTCTTTCAATGGCCAGGAAATTATGTTTTCTGAAAGCATTCAAGTGTTTCCCATTCTAGGTGAGCAATAAAATTTTAACAAAAACAGACAGCACTTAGTAGAAGCACAGGCTGTACCATGAGTCTTAGCATGGATAACCTTAGTTTTAGGTTAACCCAAGTCGGTGAGTGTGGCTGTCAGTTTGGGACAGTTGTTCCTATTAGGAGGGTAATACCTCAATATTTGAAGAATTACATTGTTTAGTGTGTTAGTATTAAGTTAATGGGTTTTAGGTGTGCATTGGGGTGTATTTTTGAAGGCTTTCAGTAAAACAAAATATTTTGTAAGATGTGACACAGGCTCAAATGGGTATGACAAGAAACAACTGTATAAAAGATCAACCTGCCAAACATTAGTTTCTGCATGTAACATAAAAGCTGGAACTATTAACAAAAAGGGGTTACAAATAAAAGGTGGAAATACATTTTTAATATAGTAACACTTTATATTCTATCTTTAATTGTTAATGGTCTCACATATATACACAAAAAAGAAAGAGTAGTAAACTATATTAAACTGTAGAGTGCAAATAGCTATGGTATAGGAGATACATATGGAAATAACTGAACATGTGAATTTGATAAAGAAAGGTTTTCAGGATGGTTATTCGGTGGAATATCTGGGACAATGAAAAAGAGGAGTACTTACATTACTTGAAAGAGGATCTCCAATAATGACAGAAGATAAAAAAGATAATTATTGTAAACTTGCAGTACTAAGGGGCTACTGGAAAAGGGAGGAGTATTACACTGCCATGTATTTACATTCCACCTAAAACTGCTATAATGGAGCTTAAGAAAATTCTGGGAGAAATACTCAGTTTTCAGCAGGGAATATTACTTATAGGTGGGGACTTGAATTTGATTTGCAGCACTGAAGATGTGTCTGAGGGCCCAAAAGGGAAAATAGAACAAAGGAGGGGGGATTTTTGAAGAAATTTATGAAAATATTTGGCATGGAAGATGTGAATTCAGTAGTAGGAGATCAGAGAGAATTTACATACTCCCCAAAATACAAAAAATGGGCTAGGCTAGACAGAACTTACATTTCACAGAAACGTGCATTTAATTGAAGGTTTTGTTATGCATCCAATAATTATTTCAGATCACAAGCCGATAATAACTAAAATAAAAATGCAGGGCAATGAAATAAAAATGAGACAATAGCGCTTTCCCATTTATCTGTTGAAAAGGGAGGAATTTAAGGAACAGCTAGTGGAAATTACTTGGGAGGTATTAGAGAAAATAGAAATTTCTTCTGAAAAAATATCTAGGGAATAGGACAAAATTAAAGTGGAATTTAAAAATAGAGTGGAAATAAAAGAAAGAGATATAGATTTATTTATCAACATTTTTTGACCGGGAAAGTCCACTGGGCCGAGGACCCATTTTCAGTGGAGACCCGGGGAGAAAAGCTCCACAAAAACAATTGCAAAAAGTAATATAAAACAAAAGTATAAATGTTAAGCAGAAACAACAGATGTACAGTACTACTAATTAAAACAATAAATAAAAATACATTCAAATTATATACAACTACTACAGTAGTAACATAGTAGTTTACAGAAGTAGCAGTTACTAGGTTAGTAAATAAGAGAAATATTGGCTAAGGAAATATCTTATGGTGGTTCAGTCATGTGATTACAGGAGCAGATATGGTTATTAAGAAAGTGGTCTTTCAATGCTGTTTTGAATGTTCTTACAAAGTTTAATTGGGTGATAGATGGAGGGAGACCATTCCATAATTTGGTAACAGCATGGGAATACAGACATTGACCAGCTCTTTTGTTGGGTTTGGTTATGGCCAGGAGTTGTTTATTTGAAGACCTAAGAATCTGAGTTTGGGTGCAAGTTTGTATCATAGTTTAAAGAGAAGGGTAGTAATTTGGGTTGTAAAGCAATTTGTGGATTGGTTGTATTGCAGGTAATTAGGGAATTCAAACCAATTTAAAGGTTTAATGGCCAGGCAGTGATGTGTGTGAGTTGGTAAATTGGATACAAACTTAGCTATTTTGTAGTAACGTGACCGCAATTTATTTAAGAGATGTGAGTGTGGATTAGTGAAAATGGGGCTGGCGTAGAGGAGGGATGGGAGAAGTAGACTGTTAGCCAATTTTAACTTGATGGACATGTCCAGATATAGTTCCTGCCAATACAGCTTACCTAGCTTAAAATGAGTCTTTCTGACTGTGCTAAGTATATGATTTTCGAATGAGAGTTGATAATCAGCTGTAATGCCAAGCAGTTTGGATGCTTTTACTGTTTCAATTTCGGTATTGTTTTGTAAGAATACTTTAAAGTCTAGAGTTAGAGGTTTGAATGTGAGCAGTAAAGGTTCAGATTTTTTGTGATTAAGTAGCAATTGAGCTTCATTAAGCCAGGATTCTGTTGATGTAAATGCTTTTTGTGTTAACTCTAGGAGATCTGAGAAGTTGTTAGATGATGTACTAATTGTTGAATTGTTAGCATACTGTATGAGTGTACTTTGCTGGCAGGCCTTGTGGAGATTGTTGATAAATATATTAAAGAACAAGAGCCTAAGAATAGACCACTGGGGGACTCCTGTATTGTTGATAAGGTAACCAGATTGTTTGCCTTGCCACCTAATGGATTGTTTTCTGTGTGTAGATAAGTTTGGAACCAGGTAAGAGAGTATGGGGAGCAGTATGTAGATTTAAGTTGTAATAGTAGTTAAGGGTGGGACACTGTATCGAAAGTTTTTTATAGATCTAGTAGTATACCTGGACAGTAAGGCTGTAGTTGTGCTGTGTGCTGACCGAAAACTGCGTTGGTTGGGTGTTAGCAAGTTATTGTCAGTGAGGTGTTTAAGCAGTTGTGAATGGATACACTTTTCTAGAATTTTAGCTAGAGGTGAGAGTACTGAGATGGGCCAGTAGTTAGAGAGGTGATAAGTAACAAGAATTATTTAGAGGGATTAACAAATGTTAAAGTATTGTAGAATAGGGGGAATCTCACAGAATAAGCAGAGGAGCAACTGCAGAATGCTAAGCAGAAAATAAAGGAATACCTCGATAATATACATGAGTTTAGAAAGGCTGCTGTTAAGCAACTGTTTTTTGATAATAATGTCAGAGCAGAAAAATGTTTAGCTCAACAACTCAGGCAACAGAAAGTAGAAAGGGCTGTCACCAAGCTTATGGAGTCTATAACAAGGAAGATAACAAGAGATCCTGTAGAGGTACTAGAAATATTTTGGAAAATTTATGAAAATCTGTATAGTCAGAGAAATAAGGAAATCAAGAAAAGGTACAAATGGAAATGTTTATGGAAGAATTAAATATGCCAAGTTTAAATGTAGATGAGGCTCAATTATTAACAGAATATGAGAACATGAGATAAAAATGGTGATGTGAATAGATGGTATTCCTGTGAAATTTGGAAACTATGAGGGAAAAAAAGATAAAAGATATGGAGTATTTTGTTTAATAATAAGAGGAGGAGAAACGCCAACATCCTGGAAGAAAGTGATGGCAGCTGTTGCAATGAAAGGAGATACTGCCAGTCCAGCTAGCTGGAATTTTGTAAATAATTACATGTCATTGGTGAATAATGAAATGATTTATATAAGACGCCTGTGTTACAAATATATTAGAATTGTTTGTCGTGTATATCAAACTGCTTGTACATATGTGTGTGTGTGTGTGTGTGTGTGATGAAAATGTATTTGTAAAATGTTTGCGTTTAAAATGGATCCACAGTGTGCCCTACTGAAAGAGAACAGACATGTACACGCACTACTGTAACTGTTTAAATGTACATATTTTAACACTGAAAACTGGGAAACAGGATGTTAACCAGTTTAGCAAACTTCAAAAAAATAACTGAAATTAAATTACTTTATGGCTAGGCCATAAAAGATAGTATCATTCAGTTTTCAATGCAGCAAGAGACACAATGTATGTACTAGGAAACTTTCTGTATTGTCTTTAGGGTAAACTAATTATTAGTCTTGAAAGCATGAAGGAATTAGCTTCCAGCATCTGCCAAAGATCTGACCAAAGCCCTCGTCTATGCATTTTACTAGAAGACGGTAAATACTACCAGCTGCCATCAATGGTTGTTTTGCCTGGGAACTAGGAGTCAGATGACAACAAGTGATGTCATTCTGCAAGCTATCCCAGCAGTAATATTTTACATATTATTTTGAGAAGTCTCTTAGTGAGACAAAGCATTCTGCCTGATGTCTTGGACCTGACAATAACTAGATCCACTCACCACATCTGCCTTGCTCTATTAGTAAGTTCTTAAGTTATAGCATAATGCTTTTAGATTTAGTCAGGAATACAGTAAAGCTTAGTTTAGATATTTTTCTTTATTTTATGTGAATATGTACTCAATGTTATTTTAAATACTGCCTGTGGTTTTGAACTCTGACATCACTGTAAATATATACTTAGTATTGTCTTGTTCTTTTATTATTTATTATGAAATATATTTAAACCTTTCATTGTGGCTGATCTGTGTAGAGATATTTAAGTTTTGAGAGTACTTGCATATTTATTTGGTGACACTGTGTGGGTCACTCCTAATAGCCTTGCTTTTGGTCAAACTACCATGTGTATTAGTATTAATATTACACAGTAAAATTGGGTACCCTTTGTTAAGGGCCTTAAAACAGCTGATAAGAGGTTCTGGTGGCAGTGATAACGACCTTACAGTTAGGGCAGAAGGGGGCATAACTAGTAAACCTGTGCCAGCCATTCCCAGGTGTGTGTGTGTGTGTGTGTGTGTGTGTGTGTGTGTGTGTGTGTAAAATCTCCAAGAGTGTGTGTGTCAGCTACTTGGGTAGGGACACAAAGCACTGGTTGGACAGAGAGAGTGTTGGAGGACTTGGCTTGGAACCCTGGCTAAGGACTCAACTCTATAGCTGTGCCATTGGGAGTCTTACTGGGGATCTAGAGGAAGAGGGAGAAACCAGCCTCGGACTGACTGAGGCCTTTGTGTACTCTAACAGGAAATTGCACTTGATGCACACAGCTGCATCTGGAAATACTGTGTGTGTACTTGTCATCCTCCCAGTGAATGGCTCCCACTGTTGCCAGTGGTGAGGATTGAGGCTCCTTGATTACTGGCCCAGTGGTGGGTCATCACAGCTGTAATACCTAAAGATCCAACTTCATACAGGCCTATTTCAATCCTAAACCGTGATTGTAAAGTGTTTATGCCTCTAATGGTTAAATGAATAGCAAGGATGATTCCAAAATTGATAGATATGGATCAATGTGGTTTTGTGGAGGGGGACAGACATTTGACATTTACAGAATGTTTATGATCCCGAGGGAAGCTGAATGTAAGAAAATACCACTGTCATTGGTGGGCCTTGATGCAGAGAAAGCATTTGACAGAGTAAGCTGGGGGTTTACAAGCAGTGCACTGGAAGCATTTGCATTCCCTGATAAAATTACAGAGTTGATTAGGAAGACATACGAGGGATTGGATAGCGAAAATTAAAGTGGGTGTGTTCCTCTCTGATAATTTCTGTTTGAGCAGAGGGACCAGGCAGGGGTGTCCTCTTTCCTCTGTTATTGGCACTATATTTAGAACCTATGGCAAAGAAAATCTTCATTGTTGATTCTATCTGCAGAGGATATCATTTTGTACCTGAAAAAATCAGAAAAGACATTTCAGTGTTGTGGAACATTTTGAGTTTCAAATCTTTTTGGGATACAAAATTAATGAAGCTAAAACAAATGCAATAGCTGTATATAACGTACCCACAGATGAAACGGCTCAGCAATATCCATATTTATGGGGATATGATAAAATGAAGTGCTTAGGAGTACAGATTAAAAAAAAGAATTTGGTGTGGCAACTAAGGATAAGTGGGAAGAAACTAAACAAAAGATAAACTGAGAAACTGAAAGCTCTGTAACATGGATACAGATAGCAAGATAAAAGCAGTTAAAATGGGGTGGCAACTAAGGATATGTGGGAGGAAACTAAACAAAAGATAATAAACTAAGAAACTGTTATATGGATATGGAGAGCATGATACAAGCCGTTAAAATGTTTTTAGTCCCTTTAGTTTTATACACATGGTAGGCATATTTTTATCGACCAGAGGAGAAGTTGTGGATAGAAATTAATAAAGAGCTGAAGGATTTTATCTGGGATGGGAAGACAGCAAGAATCAAGTGGGATGAGCCAATTCTTCCAACTGAAAACGGCAGTTTGGGATTACCTGATTTAAAAGGGTATTTCAGAGTTACACAGTTAAGGCTCCTATACATAGCAGAAGCAGAGACCTATAATTCAAAGTGGAAAGGGATGATAAAACAGGGGGGGGGGGGAGCTCAAGAAATAAGGAAAGACCAGGATTTTGGATGCAGATCCTTAAGAAGAATAACAAAACCCATACAGAATGTTATAGTCATAAAGTAGCAGAAAGTATTCTAAGAACTAAGCCAACACAGGAATGGAGAAAGGACATTCTGCCAATAGGGTTAACTGCAATCAGAAATACAGATAATAGGTAAGAGGGGGCTGGAATTTATTGGAGAAAACTGGCAAAAGAACCAATGTATTGGGAGCAAATAATTAGAAAAGAAGAGGTAATAGAATGGGGAAGAGGCCAAGCATTTATTTGGACTGCAGGCTAGAAATTGCCCTCCCTATCAATGATTGACATAGTATAGACAAAAAGAAAAAGAGATATGGGGATCTTAAGCAAAATACCAGCACTGGTAGAGTTTTTAGTAGAAACTAGAACAGAAGCTGCTGTTAAAAAAAGGAATAATCAGTACAGCATACAAAATATTTTATGATAAATATAATAATCGGAGGAAGTTGGAAACAATTTGGAAGAGAGAATGGATAAGCAGTTCACTAAGAAACAATGGGGGATAGATGTATGCCTTAAACATGAAACAAAGTCTAGAAAATGTAGGATCTGTGCTTGGAAGTGTTTACACAGGTACTTTTATACACAAGTAGACTCCACAGAATTTTTTCCTCAGGTAGACAGCATACGTTGGATGCTATGGGGAAGAAAGAAAAACTTTAGAATAAATTTTCTGGCAGTGTAATGAGTTGGCAGACTTTAAAGATTGAAACACAACTGTAGCATCCAAATATCCAATCAATGGTTAGGGAAGCCAACACAAATACATAAAAAGTAGTACTTTATTAGGTGAGCGCTTTCGCGGTGTGGAAACACCACTTCTTCAGACCTTTAACAGCCATTAACAATATATTGCTTCATATATATTCGTTAACACTCTAGAACCTATCACAGTCCATAAGCAATTAATCACCGTTTAAATCTTTAAAGCTACACATTCACATAACTATTTATAAAAAGCCTTGCTGCTTAAACACATTAAAAATAATGCATAAATACATAAAGAACAGCATCTATCATAACTATTAACCATGAATAAAATGCATCTAAATAATAAAAACATCTAATAATAAAAATTCCACTTACATGGTATTGTCTCTAAAATGTATATATACTTGGAATATTATTATTGTTTGGTGAAACACACAGTATTTATATATATATATATATATATATATATATATATATATATATATATATATCTGCTTTATATATGCTTCAACGAGCCAAACTACTGTAAAGATCTATTCCTTAAAATTGGCTTGATGGGCACCCTATCATTCAGGCCTTTACCTCTATTTGCTTGTAACCTTATTTTCCAGCGTGTCTCTGATGTTTCTGTCTTATTAATTATATCCCCTCCCCTCTCATTTTTGGTGACCTTCTCTATGACCAAAAACCTGAAAGTACGGGTTATACCTTGTGTAAAAACATGTTTTGCTAAAGCGTTTGTGTGAGATTCTTTATGTTCAAAAGGTGCTCACATATTCTAAATCATGAAGACTTTAAAGATTCCCTGCAGACTGGTCTGTCAGAGATACTGGGTGAGAAAATTGGTGTAACTAAACTTGCTGAGTGTAATTATGGTGACTGCCAAAAAAGCAATTACTAAAAAATGGAAATCAAAGTCTAAACCAACTGCACTAGAAGTAGTGAATATAGTAACAGAGATAAAACAAAGGGAACTGGGATCTTTAGAAAAGGCTAGGAGGCCGGGGCAAATTACATAAAAAAATAGGATCTATGGGAACAATACATACAGTGAAGGAAAGAGGTCTACAAGAAGGCAGGATTTGAATGAGCTATGTAATATTTGACTGACAATGACTGAATAGATTCATAGGTTCATAGGTTAGTACTAGGCTAACTACCCTTGTGGGCCATTTCAAGCCTAGCCAATTACCCCATGTGAGAATCAAATCCTGCACCTTGTGTTCTTAAGGTAAACACCTTAACCATTATGCCATCCTCCCACCTTTTATGCCATCCTCCCACCATTAATGTATAATGTTTGCAACTAAAATTATGTCAATATGGTTTGTTTTAATTTATATAACTATATGATTTCCTAAGTCATACATAATTTAATAAAGATGTTTTGTGTTTAAAAAAAAAAACAGGACTACAACAAAAACAGGGACTGATGGATAATAAGAAAATACAATTATAGCAAAATTTGCCCGAGTCATCAAAAACAGAAGGGAAACATATACTTATAAACAGAATGATGATCTGGGCGTATTTTACTAAGGCCATTGACGAGGGAAAGGCAGTCCATACAGCCTACCTAGACCTGGCGAAGGCTTTTGATACAATACCTCACTCGGGTATCATTGAAAAACTCATCAACTTAAATGTAAACCCATACATTACAAGATGGGTTGCAAACTGGCTGAGTGACAGAACCCACAGGGTCAGAGTCGCTGGCGCCATGTCAGACTCAAAGCCTGTCACAAGTGGTGTCCCACGGGGCTCAGTCCTGGGCCCACTCTTGTTTGGCATCTACTTTTCTGAAGTACAAGCAAACACAGGAGGGTTATGGCTGACAAAGTTTGCAGATGACTGCAAACTGGGCCGTAGTTGAAAACACATCCGACACAGATATCCTTCAGAAGGGTCTCACAGAAACGGATAACTGGTGCCAGAGCCATGGCCTAAAGTTAAATGCCAAGAAATGCATAGTCATACCCTTCGGGAAAAATAAGGTTACCCCTAGCTACCATATAGGTAGCAATCCCCTGAACACAGAAGAAGTTATTAGGGACCTGGGAACCCAGGTTGACAGTAGCCTTTCATTCGACACTCATATTGCTAAAGTAGTTAGGAAGACCTTCTACATTGCCCACCTTATCATGAAGGGATTCACATCTAGATCAAGGGTAGTCATAGTCTCCCTATACTCATCACTCATCAGACCAATGATCAAGTACAATGCCCCATTCGGAATGTATCTGACCAGACACTTGCAGCAGCTGGAGAGGCCACAAAAGTTCCTCACCAAAAGGATAAAGGGTCTCAAAAATCTGTCTTATGCTGCCCGACTGAAAGAACTCCAGTTATATTCAGTTGCTTACCGCTTGCTCAGAGGTGACCTATGCCTGACATACAAGGCCATGTCAAACCCAGATTTGATGAACATGCTTCATCTCAAAAAATCTAGATCCCTCAGAGCCACAAGGGCGGGAGACTTAAACCTCGACACGGTTATTAATAGGACGTGCTGGAGGGATAGATTCATCACCCAAAGACTCCCTATGCTGTGGAACAAAATCCCGGTTTATGTGAGGCAGAGCACCTCGCTGGCCTTGTTCAAGAGGAATCTTGACCAATGGATGTGAGATCGCAGATACACCCCAGGGGTTACCTCAGTGTCACTGCTCGACAGAGGCACAGCAAAATAATGGGCATAGTTTCTCCAAACTAAAGGGGTAGCGTAAGCCACAAAACTATGGGCTAGGCTTATAAATGCCCTCGGGCAGATAGCCTAGTATGAACCTATGAACCTATAAAACCCTAAGGGATGTGAACTGTTTTTTGTCACCTTTTGACTGACCCTGCAATACTTTACTTGTTTTGTATTTATTCAAAATAAATAGCTTAGTTTCTCGGTAGGATGATTCCTGCTATAGCTTCTTTTTAATATATGTACACTGGTCCACTATGTAATTTCAAAATATTGAAATCCCGAAATTCAGTATTTTGAAATTACACAGCCGAAAAACAAAGTTGGGAAACCGGCAGAAGGGTGAAATTCAAAATCCCGAAGTACAAAGATGTTGAATTTCTACTTCCGCTGGTGCGGTGTATGGATGTATTGGTTGAATTTAGGTAAGTTTGTGTGTGTAAATGTGTTGGTTAGGGGCTTTAATATGTGTTCTGACAGTGATGTGTGTGTGTGAGGGACTGTAAGATGTGTGTGTGTGTGTGTGTGAGTTTCATTTGTGTTTCTGTTTGTGCCATCTCGGAGTTAGAATATACAAATAGGGGGGCTTGCCCCCCTACTTATCTATAGTGTAGATGCATTCATTTGATTGTGGGGGGGGTTGTATTTGCTTATGTGTGTACTCTAAGTGTAGCGTAGTTTCGGCATTTTGAATTTCGCGGTTGTGTATTTTCGGAATTGTGAGTTGTGCTTGGGTTTTCATCTAAGTAATTTCTAAATACTGAATTTCGGGATTTCAGTATTTCGAGTGGACCCATGTACACATATGCATACCTCTCAAATGTCTTAGATTTTGTAGAATGTGCATGATTTTGGCTCATACTGTCACTCAGGCCCTTATTACCTTTTTTAGGGTACATCCTCAAGGATTACAATCACCCAGTAATGTCAGACATTAAAATGTCATGAATTCTTGAGCAAATAAGTTGAGAGGTGAGAACATATACACTTTCCATATACATACCTCATAAGAATTAAAAATTACAGCACTATTTATTAAAAATCACAGCAGAAAGTGAAAAATAGAAGAATGATTCTATTTCAATCCATCAAGTGCTAGACCCCATACAGCTACTGAGAAACCATTGTATAGGCTTTGCTTAGATCTTAATTTAAGTACCATTAAAAAATGTCTACTTTACAAAGGCCTTTACATCCATGAAAAGCTGCACTACATCTTAAAGCAAAAATCATAATATGTATAAAGCACGGCAGTTTTAATATACTTACCTATATATATATATATATATATATATATATATACACACACACACACACACACGCGCGCGCAGAAAACGTATATGCAAGACAAACTACATCAAAACAATAAGTTAAGTTGTACAGCTGTAACTAGGTACTGGTGTTATGAGCTGTGACGGTCCACTGTTAATGAGCAGCTCTGCTCAAATGCCTCGTTCACGTGCAGGGTCATTGATGTATCTCTGAGAAACCCTGAAGGGAGGTGATATTTAAGAAGGGTGGGTTGTGGTTGGGCATTAAGAAAAGCCCCTGACACGACAAAGAACTGGTGGGGATCAGAACAAACGCTATGTATCGGCAGTGGATGCTTCATTTGGTTATCTGCTGCGTATAAATAATTGCTCTTATGCGGCATCAATGTATCAAGTGTTAAATCATGAAATTGCACATATGAATAAAGGCACAGTCGGAGGAAACACCAAAACAGCTAAAATTAATGTTTGCACTTTACCCTTCGATCTGCGATCGTCCCGATACAACTAAGACACACAGTGACAGATGCATTGTCATGTTTTATATTACCTCCTCGCTGGGTGAAGGCATCTTTTTCTTCAAACACCTCCAATTAACCAAATTACCAGTATGAAAGTTCAGCTGCGCTGCTCTATTCAATAATAGAGAGGCAACATGATTGTCAGTGACCTCCATAGTACAAGTTTGTCTTTCGTCTCCCAACACTACTGTTGTAAACCACCACCTGATAACTTAGTCCCAAAAGTAACTACAATGACTCAACAAATAATAGCGTGCGGTGCGCAGTCAGAAGGAGGTGTGAACTATACAGTGGCACTCCTCGGAATGGTCAATTAATGAAAAAGGGGCAGGATTACAAAAAGACGCTAGCAAGATGTGGACATTGGAGTCAAATAGAAAACTGGCATGTGTCAGGAAGGTGCAAAAACAGACGCGTGGAATATTATATATGAATATGCAAGTAATACTCCTTGTGGTGAATAAAAGAAACTCATTTTCAGTGTGTACAAATAGAAATTATTAAATATTATGACACACTGTACTTTGGGCAGGGAGAAGAGTTTGTCTCAAAAAGCATTAGGGTTAACTTAATGAATGTAAAATCTCGCGTTAAGTGTCGCCATTGCTAAAGAGGTAGGCTAGAGTAGCGGGAGTAAATTCACTGTTTGAAAGTAGGAACGTTTTCTTAATTGTGATTTTTCTGATTTCGGTATGGAAGAGAAGATTGGTAAGGTATGGGTAGATCCATTAATAAGTGTCACATTGTCCGTTTGTGACTAATTTAACACATATACTTGTATTTTGGATTTGTCTTAGATCTCGAGTGGCGTTGCTTTGTATTTATTGCTTACACAATATGTTAAAAAGAAGTGCAGGCAGAAAGTTTTAAGGGTTGCCAGTCTTTAATTTCTTCAAGACTTTTTGGTTTCTAAAACATGAAAGTAGTGTTGTTTTATTTTTTGATGTTGGCTTGAAGTACTCTTCGCAGCATTTGCACTGTGCCCAGAACTTACTGTTGCAATTCAGTACGGAGTTTCACGTGTTGGTAACGTATTTAAATATTAATATAAATTATTTTTATGAGACCCATTGCACCTAGTACTTTTGGAACTGGCTGGGTATCTTCCTTCTACACTGCCCTCGTTTTTGCCTGCAAGTACAGGTATTATATGACTTTGTCTCTCTGCACATAAGACAGTGTAATCACTGGGTTGTAGCAGTCAGTGCTGTTTTTCTCTTCTTTTCAAGGACTACTGCTTTGTGATTCATGGTTCCAGTGTTTCTCAGCTACCTGCCTACTTCAGTATTATAATGTTTGCACAATCCCCAGTGCAACATTCTTGCCACATTATTATACTTATCAGTATACAGGCTTTCTGCCATTGTGTATTACACCCAGCAACAAGATGTACAACTGTTTCCAAACTATGTTAATGTATTTTCCAAATTTCTTGCCTTCTCATCTGGTCCTTCACCTTATATTCTTTCTGGCACCTTTAATTGCTGTCTGATTTTTATCTACTTCTTGTTTGATTTCCATTCCTGCTTGACATTGATATGCTTCTACTAAAACTAAGCAGGGAAGTCCTCTTAGACTTGTTCTCTTCATGTTTTAAAACGTTCACTATGTTTGGATCTTGTGAGGTCATCAGATATGTATGCAGTCCTAAGACTGCAGATCTATACATGTAATCCGATTTGAGGAAGTCCTTACTCCCTTCAAAATGGGGAATATCTAATATTGGTATACAATGGTTTTTATAAATCATTTGATAAACATGAAGCATTTTCTTGTTCTCCTGTCCAAATGATCCAGTACTTTTGGGTCAATCACTTCAAAACTGTAAGTTAGAACAGGAAGAGCAAATTGGTTTACAGTTTAGATTTTGTTCCTAAATGTCAGGGCTGTTTTCTGTATTAGTTTGTCTTCTGAAATATTCTTTACTAAGTTTTATTCACGTGTTCATGTTTTATTCACGTGTTCATGTTTTATTGTTGATCCTTCATCAATTCCCAGATATGTATATGATTCCTCCTGCTCAAGTTCCATTATATCACATTCTTGCCCTAGACTGATATTTTCTTGGTGCTGCAGCTTTCATGCTTTAAAGTTGCTTTTGCATATTTATCAAGACCAAATGACATTCTTATATCATCTGAGAAAGTTTTGACCACTTGCAGTTGTGCTTTCAGTTCCTTTTTTGATGAACTATGTAGTTTTACATCATCCACAAAAAGATGTCTTTATGCTTTGTTGTTTTCTGCAAGTCAAATTGCAGCCATGACCTAATCTGTTAAGCAGATTGAGGGCAAGACAAAAAAGCAGTGGTGACAGTGTCACCCAGGAATATCCTCCTCCTGAATTTTTAACGCTGGAATAATAATTTGTCAGTCACTGTTTAGCTGCATAGTGGTTTGCTACTGTTTCATGGTCACTGTAATGTAGTCTATTATTGTGGGGTGTATCTTATACATTTGTAAAGCCCTCTTTTATCCTTGAATGTGGGATGCTGTCAGATGCTTTTTTGTAGTCTGTCCATGCCATACTTGGATTCTTCCCCTTTTTTTACAATTCTCTATTGTGATTTTATGTAACAACTAATGATCTTTTGTCCCATTTGACTTTCTTTTGTTTACCTTTTTGTTCTATTGCTATGGTTAGTTTTCTTGTAAATGACTAGAGACTCTGTCTACATCAGTTTGTGTATAATTTATATATCATTGAAAGGCAAGTTTTTGGTTTGTAGTTCTTAGGATATCTTGCAGGTTCACTCTTAAGGAGGAGTATCATTTTTCCTGTTAACCAGGTTGGCGTCTGTTTGAGGTGCGCATATAAGTAGTTTCTCGTGGCAAAATCTTCATGTAAAGATGTTAATACTCTTAGCCAGAAGTTGGGTACTGCATCTGTGCCTGGGGTTTTCCATTTAGAAGCTTTTCTTAATTTTGTTTCAAGTTTTCTGGCCATTACTTCATCCCATTTAATGTTTGTGTCTGTTTGTTTACATTTGAACAACTTTCTCTTTTACTTCTATTATCCATTCAGTGTCTCTATGTTCCAGAAGATCTTCATAAATATTTCTCCAAAATGTGCCTATTTCTTTTATTTATTTATTTATTTATTTATTTTATTTTGGTGGTGTTTCTATTCCTTTTGCCTTGTTTTCCAATTCTTTATAAAACTTTTTTGGGTCATTAATACATCATTTACTTTGTACTTTTTCCTTTTATATTCATCTGCATGTCTTCTAAGTCCTTCTGCCTGTGCTGATATCTTTACTTTATTATTTGTAATAGTGCACAATAGATCCTGGGGGTATAGTTCACGATGTCGAAAGACCACAATATCGAAGCTGATATTGTCGGCACCACAACATCGAAAGCGCAGAACATCGTGAAAGTAAACGGAAATCTCCGTAGGGGGAGACTTCCGTTTACCTCAATGTAGTGTGTTCTCGGAGCTAGAATATTTAAGTAGTGGGGTTGCGGGGGTTCAGGGGGGCTTGCCCCCCTGCCTATGCTAGGTAGTTTTTATTTTTGTTTGCTTTTTGTTTTTTAAGCGTTATTTGATAAATGGGGAGGGTTGCGTCAGGAAGGACATCCGGCGTAAAATTTTGCCAAATCATACATGCAGACAAAAGTACAGAAATACATACCGGATCGGTCGAGGCCTGGGTTAACAACGACCACCACCAGTACTGTTGGAAGAAATTGGGCTACTGTTGGCTGAAGGAGGAGAAGAGGGGGAAGGCATGCCTGAAGGCAGGTAAAGGTTAGGACTGTGATAGTGAGGGTCGGAACTTTGAATGTTGGCAGTATGACTGGTATAGGGAGAGAGCTAGCTGATATGATGGACCAAAGGAAGGTTGGTATATTTTGTGTGCAAGAGACCAGATGGAAGGGGAGCAAGGCTACCTGTATCGGAGGCGGTTTCAAATTGTTTCATCATGGTGTGGATGGGAGGAGAAATGGCGTAGGCATTGTCCTGAAGGAACAGTATGCTAAGAGTGTTTTGGAGGTGAAAAGTGTGTCGGATAGAGTGATGTTTATGAAGCTGGAAATTGATGGTGTAATGATGAATGTTGTTAGTGCATATGCTCCACATGTTGGATGTACGATGGATGAGAGAAAAATTTTGGAGTGAGTTGGATGAAGTGGTGATTGTACCCAAAGGTGAGGGACTGATGATTGGAGCAGATTTCAATGGGCATGTTGGTGAAGGGAACAGAGAGGATGAAGAAGTGATGGGTAGGTATGGTGTTAAGCAAAGGAATGCAGAAGGTCAGATGGTAGTGGATTTTGCGAAAAGGATGGACATGGCTGTGATGAATACATATTTTAACAAGAGGGAAGAGCATAGGGTGACATACAAGAGTGGAGGAAGATGGACACAGGTGGATTATATCATATGTAGAAGTGCCAGTCTGAAGGAGATTGGAGACTAAAGTGGTGGCAGGGGAAAGTGTAGTTAGGCAGCATAGGATGGTGGTTTGTAGGATGACATTGGTGATCAAGAAGAGGAGGATGAGTGTGAGGGCAGCACCAAGGATCAAATGGTGGAAATTGAAAAAGGCTAATTGTGAGGTGATGTTCATGGAAGAGTTAAGATAGGCACTGGGTGGCAGGGAAGAGTTATCAAATAGCTGGGTAACTACAGCAAAGTTAGTAAGAGATGGCTAGAAAGGTGCTTGGTGTGACATCTGGAAGGAGGACAAGGAGACCTGGTGGTGGAATGAAGAAGTACAGGAGAGTATACAGAGAAAGAGGTTGGTGACGAAGAAGTGGGATTGTCAAAGAGATGAAGAAAGTAGACAAGAGTATAAGGAGATGAGGTGCATGGCAAAGAGAGAGGTGGCGAAGGCTAAGGATAAGGCATATGAAGATTTGTATAAAAGATTGGACACTAAGGAGGGAGAAAAGGACCTGTACCGATTGGTTAGACAGAGGGACCGAGCTAGTAAAGATGTGCAGCAGGTAAGGGTGATAATGGATAATGAGGGAAACATACTCACAAGTGAGGAGAGTGTGCTGAGCAGCTGGAAAGAGTACTTTGAGGGGTTGATGAATGAAGAGAATGAGAGGGAGAGAAGGTTGGATGATGTGTGGATAGTGAGTCATGAAGTGCAGTGGATTAGCAAGGAGGAAGTAGGAAGTAAGGATAGCTATGAAGAGGATGAAGAACGGAAAGGCTGTTGGTCCAGATGACATACCTGTGGAAGGATGGAGGTGTTTAGGTGAAATGGCAGTGGAGTTTTTAACTAGATTGTTTAATGAAATCTTGGAAAGTGAGAGGATGCATGAGGAATGGCGAAAGTGTTTTGGTACCGATTTTTAAGAATAAGGGTGATGTGCAGAGCTGTAGTAACTACAGAGGGATTAAACTGATCAGTCACAGCATGGCAGACAGTGGATCCTACCCAGTTCGGCTTTAAGGGCAAATCCTGCCTTTTAAACCTGGTCGATTTCTTTGAAACAGTCACTAAGGCCATTGACGAGGGGAAGGTGGTCCACACAGCCTACCTGGACCTTGCAAAAGCCTTCGATACAGTACCCCGCTCGGGCATTATAGATAAGCTCACCGGCTTAAATATAAACCCCTTTGTCACTAGATGGGTTGCAAACTGGCTCAAGGACAGAACCCACATGGTTAGAATTGCTGGAGCCATGTCAGGCTCCAAACCAGTTACAAGTGGCGTCCCACAAGGCTCAGTCCTGGGACCTCTCTTGTTCGGTATATATTTCTCTGAGGTACAGGCTAACACGGAAGGACTGCGGCTGACCAAGTTCGCAGATTACTGCAAACTGGGCGCCATAATCGACTCTCCAGCCGACACAAGCATCCTACAAAAGGGCCTCATAGAAACAGACAATTGGTGCCAGAGCCATGGCCTCAAGCTAAACGCCAAAAAGTGTGTAGTCATCCCCTTTGGCAAAAACAAAGTGCCCACAAATTACCACATAGGTGGTAATCCATTAAGTACGGAAGAAGTAATTGGGGACCCAAGTTGATAGCAATCTCTCATTTGACAACCACGTGGCCAAAGTGGTTAGAAAAACATTTTATATAGCCCACCTAATCATGAAGGGATTCATATCTAGATCAGGGGAGGTCATCGTGCCTCTTTACTCATCCCTCATCAGGCCCATAATTGAGTACAATGCCCCTTTTGGGATGTACCTTACCAGACACCTGCATCAACTGGTAAGATCCCAAAAGTACCCCACCAAGAGGATCAAAGGGCTCAAACAGATGCCATATGCTGCCCGGTTAAAGAAACTCCAGCTCTACTCAGTGGCATACCGCCTGCTCAGAGGTGATCTGTGCCTGACGTATAAAGCCATGTCCAACCCGGAATTAATGGACATGCTGCACCTCAGAAAATCCAAATCCCATCGAGCTACGCGCTCGAGAGACTTGAACCTCAGCACTGAAATAAATAGGACATGCTGGAGGGACAGATTCATAACCCAGAGGCTCCCTTCACTCTGGAATAAAATCCCAGTCCAGGTTAGGCAGAGTCCCTCATTTCCAGTCCAGGTTAGGCAGAGTCCCTCATTTCCTCTTTTCAAGAGGAATCTTGATGAGTGGATGGGAGATAGTAGGTTGACCCCGGGTATCACTTCTGTGTTAGACAGAGGCACAGTATACTAACCTCGAAAAAGGGCATAGCAAAATTAATTTAAAATGGGTGGCGAAAGCCAAACACACTCTGGCTAAGCTTATAAATGCCCTAGGGCAGATAGCCTAGTATGAACCTATGAACCTATTGAATCACGCAACTCTTTCTTTAGATCATTTACTTTCAAATTAAGGGCATATTCTTTATTTCTTTCTTTGTTTCCTACAGCATTGTACAGAAAGTTCCAGAACATCTTCCTGTACCAAATTCCCTTCTGCTTCATCCTGTGTCATCTGCTGCTCTTTCATATGGGAACTCACTGGCCTATTACTGTGAACATTGACTGCATCATAGTTGCCACAGTTTCCTGTTCCTTCCCTTGCTGTGCATCTCCAACTGAACTTTTGTTCTGGTTTCCTATTGAAAGCTCTAAAGTATCTTCTTATGACAACTAATCAGATGCTTCCTGCTCCACTGGTTTCTCATTAATTTATGGAGTCCTTATTCTCTAATGCTGTGATGTTATCAGAGTTAAGATTTTCTACACTAAATCCTTCACTTTGCAGGTAATCCTTAACTTCAGTTTCTGTTTCTTTAACTTCTTCATTACTAATGCTGTTTTCTACTTTCTCCCTTTTTCTAATTTTTTTGTATTGGAAAATTTTCCATATCCGGATGCCTTTGCCTGATTTTCTCTTCAGATATCTTTGGTGCTGTTTTTTTGTATTGATTAGTTTTGCTTTCTCCTTTGCATAAATATTGCACCATTTTAAACCTATTTTCTTTCCCATGTCCATATCTCTTCTTCAGACGTCTCCCACTCCCGTTTCTCCTTACTTGGGGGAACTCCTTATTCCATCATGCTGTGACATAACCTGTGTTAAACTTCTACACTAAATCCCTCACTTTGCAGGTATTTCCTAACTTCAGCCTCTTGTGTTTTTTTTTTTATACTTCTGCTTTATTAATCTTTTGTTCTCTTTATCCCCTTTGTGATCCTATATTTTTATTGTGAAATTTTCCATAGCTGGGTGCCTTTGCCTATCTCTTAGAATGTCTTTGGAGCTGCCTTTTTTTTTTTTTTTGCATTGATTAATTTGGCTTTCTCCTTTGCATAAATATTGCACCATATCAGACCTTGCTTTCTTTCCCATATCCATATTTCTTATACTTTTTAAACATTTATAGATTTTGTTCTTTATATTTTTGCACTTCAGTCGCTTCTTTTTCTAAACGGTCCAAGGTCTCTTGGTTTAATACAACATATGCATTTGAAGCTTTTGACAGTTTTTCTTGGTAAGTATTTTTCTTATAGGTTCATAGGTAAGTACTAGGCTGTTGGCCCTAGGGCCTATGTAAGCCTAGCCAAACGGTATCCTGGCTTTCGCCACCCAAGAAAATTATTTTCCTTTGCCCTTGTCGTGCAGGGCTATAGAAGTGATCCCCAGGGTGAATTTCCTATCTCCCATCCAATCATCAAGATTTTTCTTTGAGTGCTAATAAGGAGCTTTGTTTGATATAGATAGGTAGTTTGTTCCAGAGTATGGGAAGTCTCTGGGACAGCAATCTATCCCTCCAGCATATTTTGTTTATTGTGGTGACAAGGTTTAGGTCCCTAGAGCGTGTAGCTCGGAGGAATTGGGGTTTCTTTAAGTGGAGCATGTCCAACAGCTCTGGGTTTAACATAGCTTTGTATGTTAGGCAGAGGTCACTGCCGAGTAGGCGATATGCGACGGAGTAAAGCTGGAGTTTTTTTAGACTGTCTGCGTAGGGCATCTGTTTGAGGCCGGTAATCCTCTTTGTGAGGTATTTCTGCGGCCTTTCCAGTTGTTGTAGATGTCTTGTGAGGTACATACCAAAAGGGGCATTGTACCCTGTAATGAGTAGAGGGGAACAATGACCTCTTTTTTTTTTTTTTTTCCTGGATGAGAAACCTTTTGTGATATGTGCCATGTATAAGGATTTCCTGACTACTGTGGCAATGTGATTATCAAAGGAGAGACTACTGTCCATCTGTGTCCCAAAGTCTCTTATTACACTTTGTGTTAAGTAGACTAACGCCTATGTGGTAGTTCATGGGTACAGAGTTTTTACCAAAAGGGATGACAATGCACTTTTTGGAATTGAGCTTGAGGCCATGGCTTTCACACCATGCATTTGTCTCAGTGAGGCCCTTTTGTAGGATGTCCACATTTTTAGGAGTTTTGATTATGGCTCCTACTTTGCAGTCATCCGTGAACTTTGGCTAACAAAGAACTTCTGTGTTAGCCTGTACTTCAGAGAAGTAGATACCAAACAGGAGAGGACTCAGGACTGAACCCTGTGGTACTCCACTTGTCACTGGTCTGAAGTTGGATTTAGAGTCTGTTACTTTCACAGGGTGGGTTCTGTCAGTGAGGCAGGTGGCAACCCATCTTGTGACATAGGGATTTATAACTAGTTTAGTGAGTTTGTCTATAATTCCAGAGTGTGGAATGGTGTCGAAAGCCTTGGTGAGATCTAGATAGGCTGTGTGAACCACCTTACCCTTATCTACGGCTTTGGTGACCGCTTCAAAGAAGTTTATCAGGTTTAGGAGACATGATCTGCCTTTTACTAACCCGAACTGGGTGGGGTCCAGAGTTTGGAGATTACCAATATCCTTGTTTCTAAGTTCCATGATGATACGTTCCATAGCCTTGTAGACCAGGCTCGTCAGGCTAATGGGGCGGTAGTTCCCGGGGTCCCTGGTGGCTCCCCTTTTGTGGAGTGGGATAACCATTGCTGTGCGCCATTCGGTGAGCACAAAGCCTGAGGTGAGGCTATGATTGAACATGGTACTTAGCTGGGGTGCCAGTTTGTTCTGTAGTTCATGTAGAACGCAGCCTGGGATGTTGTCAGGTCCCATGGATGCTGTGTTCTTGGCTTTGGAGAGTGTGTTTTTTTTTACGTGTGCAGCTGTGATTACAGGAACTATGAATTCTTCCGGTATAGAGATGGGCCCTTTAAGGGGTGAGATAGGGGTAAAGTTAGCACTAAACCTATCTACCAGGATGTTGGCAATATCAGTTGGTTCTGTATGTTTAGAGCCATTGTGCTGTAACTCAGAGCAGATCCGAGTGTTGCCATTGAGATTCTTGACATGGCTATAGAATGCTTTGTGGTTGTCTTTAGAATCAGTGGCGATTATGTTTTCGTAACTAGATTTGGAGGATCTTATGAGGGATCTCATCTTCTTACTGAGGCTGACCAGGGATTTCCTCCAGTCATGGGATTTTACTCTTTTGCAACAGTTTTTTCTGTTGTAGAGTTTGTTTATGGCAGGGGACCACCAGATTGGCTTCCTTTTTTTAGGTGGATAGCATATTGGTTCTGTTGGGGATTGCACGATCCATGCATTTGTGTAAGTGCTTATAAAGTTCATTTGTGTAGGATTCAGCAGTCGTACCTGTATTGTCTGTCAGCGTGGGTGTCGTGAAGTTTGCCACTTCTGTCTTTAAGAAGCGTGAAGTTGGCTTTGGAGAAATTTTTTACGGTGGTTTCCCTAATGAGGGGGTAGGATGTGGACGTCTAGGGTGATTAGCTTGTGGTCTGATCTGACCAACAAGGAATTGACCTCTGGTGTGGAATACTAGTTGCCCATGTTGGTAATGACAAGGTCTAGGATATTGCTGCCCCTGGTGGGGGTGTGGATAAGTTGATCCAAGGTGTTGTAATTTATGAATTCCAGAAGACATTGAGCACAAGAGTTGGTACAAGAATAGTTTTCCCAATTAATAGTGGGGTAGTTGAAATCGCCCATGATTAGGGTGTTAGGTTGTACCCTAATGTTTTCCAGTGTATCAAGAAATGAGGATTGGGAATCCTGGGGCATGGTGGGGAATCTGTAGCAAGCTATAATTTGGATTGCGGTCTTGCCCAGAGTTGGTTGCACTTGGATAATCTCAGATGCATTATGCTGAGCAACTAGCCTGGAGTTGTGGATATCCTTAATGAATATGGACATGCCTCCGTCTTTAGTGTTTCGGTCCAGGTTAGGTGGCCGAAAGGTGTGGTATGAATTATAGCCTGGTAATGCAGGGGTGCTCTCTGGAGCCTTGAACCAGGTCTCTGTCACTGCACAGATGTCAATGTTCTCCACTTTAAGGAGCGCCTCGAGTGAGTGCATTTTGAGGTTTAGACTTCTAGCATTGAGTAGGGGGCAGGATGCTACTCAGGGTCATACCCACCTGGGCTACATGATCAGACAGCTCTTCCAGGTCTCTCTTTCATGTAGTCCAGGGAGGTACATCTCGGGTCATTCACACCAACATGAACAATGACATAGTGCTGGTTTAGTAGGTCTATGTGAGGCTGGAGATGTGGTGCAAGTGTTAACCTTCTCCTTATGACTTGTCTGTTCCAGTCTTGGGTGGAGAGACCTTAGCCTCCAGTTTGGCTGTATAATTTCATCTCTCGCATATGTTAGTGTTTTGTGGTAGGAGGAGAGGGCTGTCTGTGTACATGAGGCAGTTGTAACATTGCCTCAGGATACCCAGATTCACCAGCTGGACTGGAGAGTACACCTGAAGTTGTATGTTAATAACAGCACAGCCCTGAGCTACCACCAACTCATAACCACGATCGGAGTAGACAAAAACAGAAGTAGCCAATATGAAATTCTGGATAATAACAAATATTCCAAGCCATTTCTCTCTCTTTTTTTTCTTTCACGGCGTTGGAAACCCACTTAGTGATTACTTCAAAAACAGCTTCATGCTAGAAACATCTTCTGGCCCATCTACTAAAAGCATAAGCAACTGAAAGACTTAAAATCAATGACACAGAAAAAGAACTATATGATGTTGAAAAGGGAATACTGCAGACAATCCTACCCACAGATGATGCAACAAACTTTCTAACTACTATTTTGTTTAAGAACTGAATACACATGTTAATAAAGGACATCAGAACAAAGAATAAGTCCTTAACACGAATAAAATCAAAAATTGTATGAGAAAGGGAAGCAGCACAAGCCAGCTACAAAGGGAGGTGATCAGGCTCATAAAAGCAGTTACTAAGTTTTAAATTAGTTAATGCCCACAATACATAAAGCTGCCTAACAGAATATCACTCACAGTCCGCAGGTAAATGAAAATAAATAAACCAGTGCAGTTCTGGGAAAAGTATGAATGGTATGGTCAGGCAGAAAGAAGCACGGCAGTACTGTAAAGTCACTTGCCCTGTCACCAGATAAGAAAGCAGCCAGTCTCTTAGGTTAACAGGTACTTACTAGGCTAATAATCTGTGATGATTTTCAGAAACTGAGCAATGCATTTCGATGAGTTTCCAGCACTGTATGATTGACAAGAGCCCCTTGTATTAAAAGGTATGAATAACCCAGGGCCAGGCACACAGTTGCGTGTTACCTCTTTCCATAAGGGACAAGGGTGCCAATCCAGGGGTGAACTTGCAGTTTCCCATCCACTCATCCAGATAACACTTGAATAGAGTAAGAGAAGCACTTTGCTTTACATGGAGATTAAGATTATTCCAGATAAGGGGTATTCTCTGCAGGTGTACATTACGTTATCGAATTTTTAAAAGTTTGAACGTCATGTGGTCGAAACCATATGATCGAACTTTAAAAGTTCAAAAAGCGGAAAAAAAACCCCCAGAAAAAACCTGACCATTTTAGACAGACCCCCCCCCCCCCCCCACAACCCCTGCTCTTTAAAATATACCAAACTCCTAGATCGCACTACAGTGCAGGAAAGGGAAATCTTCCCATTCCGCACTATACCGAGATTGCCATTAAAACGTTCAAACTTTTAAAAGTTCGATCATATGGTGTTGACCATATGACGTTCGAACTTTTAAAAGTTCGACAACATAGTATGTACCCTTCTCTGCGAGACATATCTAACCCTCCAGCATGTCCTATTTAAGTTGCAGAAGTGACTGAGATCTCTTGAGCAGATGTTTCTTCCACTATTGGCCTTGCAGATGTGTAGTAGATATGGGAGCAGGATTGGCACAATGGTTATGGTCATTACTTCAAAGACAGAAGGTAAAGAGTTTAATTTTCACCTTGGGAAGTATGGCTAGGCTTAAAAGGCTCCATTGGATTTGTTAGCCTAATAAATGCCTATAAAAGAATGGGGTTGTAGATCCTCTGCAAGTGAGGCAGAAATAATCTCTCTATAGCCTGTAAGTGCAGCTTTTGTGACTGTGGACCTTGATTTTCTAGTGATAAAGTACTGTGGTTACTCAACTTGTGCCAGCTATTTGGCTAGATAAAGAACAAAGGGGCATTATACTCGATGATCTGCCTGAGTGCAGAATACAGTGGGATGATTACTGACCTGGACCTGGATGCTATATCCTTATTAATAAGCTGCAAAATGAAAAGGGACTTCCTTACAACACTTGTTACATGGTTATAAAATTACAACTCACTGTCCGTAAGGGTGTCAGATCTCTCACTACTGAATCAATTTTCAGAAGTGTGTAATCCATGTGACAGTTGCAGGGAATGTCACGTTTGCTGAAGAAATAAATTATACATTTTTTGACACAAAGTTTTAGGCCACAACTTTGACTCTAGCTATTTGTTTGGGAAAGATCTTCCTGAATGATCTTTGTATCTTCTGGAGAATATATGATGGCAAGACATTTACAGTCATGTGCAAAGTTGGTCAGCCATAAGCCCTAACATTAGCTTTGACCTACTAGTAGTATATGCCAAAGATGAGTGGCCCAAGGACTGAACTCTGGGTTACACTGCTAGCAAGAAGTCTTTTTGAGGACCCTAGGTTCTTTTTGTGAGCCAGTTTTGCTATACAATAATTACACATTGATTTTTAGCTGGATGAGTTTAACAACTGTGCCCAAGTTGGGGATGGTGTCTAAAGTCGTTGTGAGATCTAGATATGTGGTGTGTATACATTGGTAACCTTTTTGAAGAAGTCGACCAGACTGAGCAGGGAGGATCTGCTCTTGACAAAACTGAACTCGCTTAAGTTGGAAGTTTGTAGGCTGCTTATGTCCTTATTTATTAAGTCCATAAAGACACCTTCCATAGCCTTACAGACATGGCTAGTTCAGGCTTACAGGTCTAGGTGCTTGGGTCAAATGACACCTCCCTTTTGTACTGGGGGAGGACTTCTGCAGTCTTCAACTTCAGAGATCATTTTTCCATTAAGATTTAAAAGATTAATAACATGTGCCACTCTTACCTTGTGTTATTTGGGAATCACCATCTGTGACAGTTATACCTCCAGATAATAAGTTACCAACATCAGACCAAGCAAATGAAAGTCTGAACTGCAAGAACCAATCACTTCTGGATAGTTTATCCATTACCATTAATCACATTTGCTGAGGGCATGGTACCCAGGCTACACTGGCAAAAAAATACACACAAATACACAAAATCATACTCGAAGGCTCTAAATAAAAACCTGCAAAAGCATCAGAAAGCTCCAAAGCAGACACCCACAAAACCTGCACCTCCCATCACAAACCAGACAACACACAAAACACAAAATCAATGTGCCGCACAATCACAGCCCTTAAGGCGAAATAACTTTAGAGTTGCTTGCTACTGAGATTTGTCTGCATACATCAACTGGACATAAGCTGATTTAAGTATATTTCCTGCATTTTATTGTGGTTTTATAATCTGGACTGATTCCTCAGATCTAGCTCTGTTGAAACTGTCCCCCCCCCCCTCCCTGTTCTTGGTTGTAGTTTAAATTTGGTGGCTTTTGCAGTGCCCGCCCCACTGTAGATTTGATCTAGGACACTCCCCCAGTCCCATCTCTTTACCGCATTCTATCTAATAAACCCTTTCTGCACTTGCTTTTAGTCCTTTTTAATTAAATTACATTTTTTTCATACTGTGTGTGGACTAATATTGCTACATACTCAGGTGTGCCAGCTTGCACTGCATGTGAATTGTTTTTATAGCATTTACTGTCTGTTTTTTTCCTTGTCTCTGTAAAAAAAAAAAAAAAAAAAAAAATCTCTTGTTTTCCCGCCTTACTGAACTAGAGTAGTCCAGTTTCAGAGTTGCTGATCCCTGGGCTTTGTTTTTAGTTCCTGTTACTAATCCATTGCCTTATTAGGAAGGAGGGAAGTTTCTTTGCTTACCAGTGGGAGTGGGAAGCACTGAGCAGCCTTTTTGTCCGATTTGGTGAAGTTTCAGCCAGAAACTAGAAGTCCATTGGGCCAATTCCTAGCTCCTTTCAGCCCCCTGCTATAAAACACGCTAAACGCGCGTTTTCCAGCTTGTACCAACTCAGCACAGATCCTCGTGGTGGCCTGCAGAGTGATCCAAGCAGCAGAGAGATAAAAGAGTGACTTTCTACCAGATATAAGTATTTTTGTGGCTTTCCCACTGTTATTAAGCTAGCGACTGCATTTCGCCTGTTTTACTGCTACTTTAAGTGATTTCTGCATTTTACACTGTTTATTGCACTTTAAGTTACTAATTGTTGCAAATTGTTTCTGTAGGCTACACACTAAAGTGCGCTAGCCGATTTACAGCATTTATAGCATTTACTGTCTGTTTTTTTCCTTGTCTCTGTAATAAAACAAAAAAATCTCTTGTTTTCCTGCCTTGCTGAACTAGAGTAGTCCAGTTTCAGAGTTGCTGATCCCTGGGCTTTGTTTTTAGTTCCTGTTACTGATCCATTGCCTTATTAGGAAGGAGGGAAGTTTCTTTGCTTACCAGTGGGAGTGGGAAGCACTGAGCGGCCTTTTTGTCCGATTTGGTGAAGTTTCAGCCAGAAACTAGTAGTCCATTGGTCGTTTTGGGCCAATTCCTAGCTCCCTTCAGCCCCCTGCTATAAAACACGCTAAACGCACGTTAGCGCGATTTAGTGTGGAGGTGCCACTGTTGCACACAAGAGCAGCGGCGGTTAAACAAGGTTAAACTATTCGGGCCATCTAAATTCCACTCTTCATATTTTCCCTTAGAACTACCTTCCTCGAGCTGTACTGCTGATCTAACCAGCATATCCTATAACTGAAAAGTTCATCTCTACTTGATTCCCAAGTAGACTATTCTCTATCTGTAAAGCCTAGCACTTACTCCTACAGTACTTGCACCTTGATAAAGCACTCTTATTATAGATAGTACCCCACCAGCCTAAAACCCACTTCCCCGGAGTCCTTTGAAAGTCTCTTTATCTACTACTTCTAGTATGTCGAGGGATCAGTTGCTAGTGTCCTCTCCAGCTCAACTGGTGAACCTGGGAATATTGAGGCAATGTTACAATTGCCTCATGTACACAGACAATCCTCTCCTTCTTCCACAAAACACAAATACATGCGAGAGATGCAACTATACGGCCAAACTGGAGGCTGAGCTCTCTCAACATAGGACTGGCAAGACCAGACAGGAGGAGAAGGTAACCACACACAATACATACCCAGTCACACATGGTACCATCACAACTTCAAATCATACACATACTCACACAAAGACATACTCGGAGGCTCTGATCAAAAATTTACCAAAACAGCAGAGGCCACCAAAGCAGACACCCAAACAACTACCACCTCACGACCCAACACATGCAACACATAGACCACACAGTCAGAGTGTCAAACAGTCACAGCCCTTAAGGCCAAACAAAATGCCAGACACACTTGTTATTGGTGATTCCATAGTCAGACACACTGACGTCCCGCTCACCAGTCTGAGTAAGGAGAAGGTCACAGTAAGCTGCCTGTCGGGCGCTAGAATCCGCCACATAACGCAAGCACTCAGGTCTCTCAACAGCAGGTACAAGTACGACTCAGTCATTGTCCACGCTGGTGTCAACGACCTGAGACGCACTCCTTGGACTACATGAAAAGGGACATCGAGGAGCTCTCTGATTATGTAGCCCAGGCAGGTATGACCCTGACCTTGAGCAGTATCCTACCTTCACCTAGAATGATGCCACAATACAGTGATAAGATGATCAGCTTTAATAATTGGCTTAAATTCTGGTGTCATTCAAAGGGGATCCAATGTCTGTCTGCCTGGGATGACATGCTGGACAAGCCACGCTGCTTCAAGGGACGGCTTGCACCTGTCACCCTGGGCTTCCGGATATTGGCAAAGGCTCTTGCCACACCCATAGTGCCTTTTTAGGCAAGGCTCAAATTCTAAACCTACCACCCTAGAACACCAAAAGAAAAAAACTAAGGGTAATGCTGCTCAATGCCAGAAGTCTCAATCTCAAGATGCACGCACTCGAGGCCCTTCTCAATATGGAGAACATCGATGTCTGTGCTGTGACAGAAACCTGGTTCAAGGCTCCTGAGAGCACCCCAGCACTAACAGGTTTCACCTCATATCATGCGTTCCGGCCCCAAAATCCGGACAACACCAAGAAAGGAGGGGGTGTGTCCATATTCATAAAGGACACCCACACCTCAAGGTTGGTGGCAACGCACGATGCATCGGAGACCATCCAGGTGCAATTAACCATAGGCAAGACTGCTCTGCAATTTGTAGCATGTTACAGCCCACCCTCTCAAACTCAGGAACCTCACATGGCCTTCCTGAAAACTTTGGAGGGGATAAATGTATCTCCAAACACCATCATACTAGGTGACTTCAACTACCCTAATATAGACTGGGAACACTACTCAAGCCCGAACACTCTAACCCAAAGATTCCTGGAGTTCATAAACTCAAATGCCATGGAACAACTAGTCACCATCCCCACAAGAGGAGAAAACATACTTGATCTCATCACGAACATGGGATCAAAATGTTCAACACCGGAAGTATACCCCTCACTGGTGAGATCAGATCATAAACTAATCTCGCTGGAGGTCCTCATCCCGCCCCCACCTGAAACAAAAAAGACCACAGTGAAAAGCTTCTCAAAAGCCAATTTCACACTTCTAAAAACTAGTGTGGTCTCCTTTAAGGCCCCTGAGCCAGTGGTAAACATTACTCAAACCGCTGAATCACTTACAAATGCCTTCTACCAGCACCTACAGGACTGCATGGATCAGGCAATCCCAAACAAAACTAAGACTCTCTGTACCAAAGGCAAGCGTCTAGTCTGGTGGACCCCAGCCATAAACAAGCTCTACAACAAAAGGATGAAGCTAATACAAGATAGAGCAAAATCATTGAAAGGTAAGACACCTTTGATCATTATAAGTAAAAAACTAAGAGCTCTCATAAAATCATCCAAGGCAAATTTTGAGAGAAAAATCGCCAAGGACTCTAAAGACAATCATAAGGCCTTCTTTAGCTATGTTAGAAACCTAGGAGGAAACTCCCAGATATGCTCAGAATTAGTTCAAAATGATGTGAAAATTACTGAACCTACACACATTGCCAACATACTGGCTGACAGGTTCAGTGCAAACCCCCCCTCCCCCCAAAAGGAGAGATATCTATTCCAGAGGATTGTAGCCCCCCCAAACATCTCCAACGCCCAGGTGAGAACTGCCCTCACTAAGGCAAAAAACACAGCATCCATGGGACCGGATGGTGTCCCTGGCTGTGTGCTTCACGAACTCGACGAGGAATTAAACCCACAGTTAGGACAGCTGTTTAATCTTAGCCTCACCTCAGTATACGTACCCAAGGAGTGGCGCACGGCGACTGTGGTCCCACTTCATAAGGGCGGTGCCTCCACAGACCCTGGAAATTACCGCCCCATTAGCTTGACAAGCCTTATCTGCAAAGTCATGGAGAGGATCATAATGGAACTCCTAAGTAAAGACATGGGGAACTTGCAGACTTTGGATCCAACCCAGTTTGGCTTTGTCAAAGGCAGATCCTGCCTCTTAAACTTGGTTGACTTTTTCGAGACAGTCACTAAGGCCATTGATGAGGGAAAGGCAGTCCATACAGCCTACCTCGACCTGGCAAAGGCGTTCGACACAATACCCCACTCAGGTATCATCGAAAAACTCATCAGCTTGAATGTAAACCCATACATCACAAGATGGGTTGCAAACTGGCTAAGTGACAGAACCCACAGGGTCAGAGTTGCTGGAGCCATGTCAGACTCAAAGCCTGTCACAAGTGGTGTCCCACAGGGCTCAGTCCTGGGTCCACTCTTGTTCGGCATCTACTTTTCTGAAGTACAAGCAAACACAGGAGGGTTATGGCTGACAAAGTTTGCAGATGGCTGCAAACTGGGCCATAGTGGAAAACACATCTGACACAGATATCCTCCAGAAGGGCCTCACAGAAACGGATAACTGGTGCCAGAGCCATGGCCTGAAGTTAAACGCCAAAAATGCATAGTCATACCCTTCGAAAAACAAGGTTACCCCTAGCTACCATATAGGTGGCAATCCACTGAGCACAGAAAAGTCATCAGGGATCTGGGGACCCAGGTTGACAGTAGCCTTCGCTTGATACTCATGTTGCTAAAGTAGTTAGGAAAACCTTCTATATCGCCCACCTGATCATGAAGGGATTCACATCTAGATCAAGGGAGGTCATCGTCCCCCTGTACTCATCACTCATTAGACCTATGATTGAGTACAATGCCCCATTCGGAATGTATCTGACCAGACACCTGCTGCAGCTTGAAAGGCCCCAAAAGTTCCTCACCAAAAGGATAAAGGGTCTCAAAAATATGTCTTATGCTGCCCGACTAAAAGAACTCCAGCTCTATTCAGTCTCATACCGCTTGCTCAGAGGTGACCTGTGCCTGACATACAAGGCCATGTCAAACCCCGATTTGATGAATATGCTTCACCTCAAAAAATCTAGATCCCTCAGAACCACAAGGGCGGGAGACTTAAACCTTGACACTGTTATAAATAGAACATGCTGGAGGGACAGATTCCTCACCCAGAGACTCCTTATGCTGTGGAACAAAATCCCGGTACATGTGAGGCAGAGCACCTCTCTGGCCTTGTTCAAGAGGAATCTTGACCAATGGATGGGAGATCGCAGATATACCCCAGGGATTACTTCAGTGTCACTGCTTGACAGAGGCACAGCAAAATGATAGGCATAGTTTTTATTCAAACTAAAGGGGTGGCGAAAGCCACATAACTATGGGCTAGGCTTATAAATGCCCTTGGGCAGATAGGTACACACTAGTAATAGGTGACTCAATAGTCAGGCACACTGACGCCCCACTCACTAGGCTGGACAAGGAGAAGGTTACTGTTAGCTGCCTATCGGGAGCCAGAATCCGCCACATAACACAAGCGCTCGGGTCACTCCAGAACAAGTACAAATATGACTTTGTGCCAAGGATTCGAAAGATAACCACAAAGCCTTCTTTAGCTATGTCAAGAATCTAAGTGGCAACTCGCAGATATGCTCTGAGCTAGTGCAAAATAGTACAAAATATGCTGAACCTATTGATATTGTCAACATCCTGGCAGATAGATTCAGTGCAAACTTCATCTCCCTCTCACCTTCAAAAGGGCCCACAACAATACCGGAAAAGTGTAGTATCCCAGAAATCACAGAAGTACAGGTGAAAACAGCCCTTTCAAAAGCCAAAAACACAGCATCACTGGGGCCAGATGTTGTCCCATGCTGCATCTTGCACGAACTACAGAATGAACTAACTCCTCAGCTAAACACGCTGTTCAAACTCAGCCTCTCCACAGGCTACGTGCCCATAGAATGACGCACAGCAACGGTTATTCCGCTCCACAAAGGAGGGGCCACAACTGACCCTGGTAACTATCGCCCCATAAGCCTGACTAGCTTGGTCTGCAAGGCTATGGAGCGCATCATCATGGAACTCATTAACAAAGACATTGGGAACCTCCAAACAGTTGACCTGACCCAGTTTGGCTTTAAGGGCAGATCATGCCTACTAAACCTGGTTGACTTCTTCGAGACAGTCACCAAGGCCATAGACAAAGGAAAGGTGGTTCACACAGCCTACCTTGATCTCACCAAGGCGTTCAACACCATTCCTCACTCTGGTATTATAGAAAAACTTGCCAGCCTGAACATAAACCCCTACGTCACAAGATGGGTTGCCAACTGGCTTACAGACAGAACTGACATGGTAAGAATAGCGGGCTCCAAGTCCAACTCTAAACCAGTCACAAGTGGTGTCCCACAAGGCTCTGTTCTGTGACCCCTACTGTTCTGCATATATTTCTCAGAAGTACAGGCAAACACAGGAGGATTATGGCTAACCAAGTTCGCCGATGACTGCAAACTGGGAGCCATAATTGACTCTCCGGCTAACACAGACATCCTTCAAAAAGGCCTTACTGTGACAGACACCTGGTGTCAAAGTCATGGCCTCAAGCTAAATGCCAAAAAATGCATAGTCATCCCATTTTGGAAAAACAATACACCCATGAATTGCCACATAGGCGGCCGCCCCCTTACTACAGAAGAGATAAGAGATCTGGGGACCCAGGTAGATAGTAATCTCTCTCCTTTGACAATCATATTGCCAAGGTAGTTGGGAAATCCTTCTATGTGGCCCATCTAATTACTAAGGGGTTTGCATCTAGAAACAAGAGGTTATAGTGCCCCTCTACCCGTCACTCATCAGACCCATCATAGTACAGTGCCCTATTTGGGATGTACCTCACAAGACACTTCCAACAGCTGGAAAGACCACAAAAGCACCTCACAAAACAGGATTACTGGCCTCAAACATATGTCCTATGCAGCCCGACTGAAAAAACTCTGGCTGTACTCAGTGGCATATCGCTTACTCAGAGGTGATCTCTGCCTGACTTAAAAAGCCATGTCCAACTCAGAATTGATGGACATGCTCCACCTAAAGAAATCCAAGTTACTGCGAGCCACGCACTCTAGTGAGGTAAACTTCGCAACAACAATAAATAGAACATGCTGGAGGGATAGATTCCTGTCACAGAGACTCCCCATGCTTTGGAACAGAATTCCTAACTACATTAGACAGAGCCCCTCACTAACACTCTCTTCAAGAGAAGCCTTGATGAGTAGATGGGCAACAGAAAATACACCCCTGGGATCACTTCATTGGCTCTGCTTGACAGAGGCTCAGTTAATCAATGGGGCGGTAAAAGCTAACACACTCTGGCTACGCTTAAAAATGCCCTCTGGTAGATAGCCTAGTACCTACCTATGAACCTATATGTGCTCTTGTGTTGGCCATTCCAAGCTCTAGTGAAGTCACCAAACAGGACTATTTTCAGCTGGTTCTGAAGCCGTTACACTGTCTGATTTCAGGTAGATTCAACAGGTCTTGAGACTCTTTTAAGTTCCTCTGTTTTAAATGGCGACCGCAACTGTTGCTTTACAGGACATTTCTGGAATCTGTTATGTGGTTATGGACTAGCATACTCAGTGTGCTGTTTTGTCTCCATGATATATTCTGTATGTTGTGTGAACAGGTATGCTAGTCCAGCATTCACTCAATTTAATTTCTCCAAGTCTTTTGGGTTTCTAATACTATGTTGGTAATGGACCCCTTTCCTAAGTCATAGTATGATTAAAGTTAATGAAAGTAGTTTTATTTCAGTCTTCATTCGCCAAAAGTGCTCTTTGCAGCACTTGCATTGTGCCCAGAATTGACTTCTGCAATTCATATGGAGTTGATCTTTATGTGATGTCTATATTTTCATCTGATTCGACCTATTAGTTGTCTGATCCATAGTATGGAATATCCACAAAAGGGGGGTGGGCCATGAGAGTGTGTCAATGGGTGGTGTCTTCCCATTGTTTTCTGATAGCAGCGCACATCCCAGGGATGTCAAATGTACTAGCAAACAGGTTGAGCAGGTCAGTCTTCCTGCCTCACAAGTTGTCCCTCAATCACACTGTGTCAACACAGATTTTCAGCTACTGGGGCCAACTTTGCTGTAATGTGTTTGTCTCATACTTAAACAAGTACAGTAGTTACTTCGCCTTGATCCCTCCACAGGGACAGTCACTGAGGAATGCTCAGGTCCACAGTTGGCCCCCAGGTTTCCTATACTGCTTTCCTCAGGCACCAGTATTAACGAAATTCATTCAGAAAGTCAGAAAATGCAAGACCAGAGTGATCTTCATTGCTCCGTTTTTGGCCCCTGCAGGTTTGTTCCCCTTCCAGTGGCTTAATTTGCTACTTCCTCCATGGGTGTTGGATCTAAATTCAGACCTTCTGAGTCATCTGTCCAGATTGGCTATACCGGATCTAAAAGTTCTGAAGTTAACTGCATGGTTCCTTCAATTCTAATAATAGCCAGTGATGCCAGACTATTTTCTTCGCTTGTCCACATTATTTCTGCCTTTTGGAAATAGTTAAAAAAAAAAAAAAAGATTTACCAAAGCAAGTGGAAAATATTTTCTATTTGGGTCACTTCAAATGGATTAGACCATTTCTTTGCACCCCTTTTGTCAATTTTGGATTTTTTATCGGGCTCCAGTTTCTCGGCTGTCAAAGCTGCCATCTGAAATTTTCATGTAGGGCAGTAACACTTCCATAGTCTCTTAAAATTCTAAAGTCTTCTTTAAGGGCACTTTATTACTCAGACCTCTGATCAGAGACCCAGTTCCTCCATGGGATGTCACTATTATGCTTCAGGCTTTGACCCAAGCACCTTTTGAACCAGCAACTTCAGTAGACCTGAAGTTTTTTTTCCTGCAAAACTATTTTTCTTACTGCATTCGTCTCTGCTAGATGAAGTTTAGAGTTGTAAGCACTGTCTTGCAAACCACCATGTTTTGTTTTTTTTTCATAAAGACCGAGCTGGAGCATTTCATGGACTGTTAACTGAGAAAAAGCAACATACAGTAAAAAGTCAAGGATTCTTTTGCTTTATATTGGATGGCTACTGATACCATATGATGCACTGTTAGTATGTAGATGAAAAATTCTTGTGGAAAACATTGGCATCTGGCAGCTGCGTTAATTCTACCACACATTTGCTGTCATGAAATAAAATAGTGGGGGAAGTTGTGCATAACGTTAAACTTGGGATTGATGGGCACTGTTCTATGTTACCTGATAGTGAGAAACAATACCTATGTGTACCCTAAAGGAGTATTTTATGTTGTATGGTAACAATCTCATTTTGTGCATTTTTTCAAGGCTTCTTAGTTGTACATGATTATCATGAGGAAATGTATAGCGACATGGCTTTTGTTTGACAAGTGCTATTCTGTTATGCCTGGTTGTGAGATGTAATAGCCGCCAATAAGCAAGATGACTTTTTTTCTCTGTGCTTTACTTGTTTACAAATATTATTCGGTACCTTGTTTTAATGATGAAGTGTTATTCCTTGATTTTGATTGACATACCATCAGAACCATGTTTCTCTCTGTGACTGCATGTGGTTGAAGTAATACAGCCTCAGGAAAGGTGCCTCATGTGAGACTGAATTAATGCAATCTCCATATAGAAGGTTGGGGTGCAGCAACAGTGATAATACAGTCTCTAACCTTTGGTCTGTGTGTGGTAGAATTAATACAGATGGGGAGCACAAAACTGTTTTGGCCCACATGGAGCTGAGACATTTCTGCATTTGGTACACTGTTAAAATGGTAGGTAATACACAGCAATATTATTGTGTTCTCTAATGTATTTTGCTGTGTGTTTGTTTTTTAAAGTAGTGTGTGTCAGACTGAATTAATATAGCCTCCTGTTGCTAAGCTGTGCATGATAACTGTCTGAAGGTTGTAGAATTATATACTTGGTAAAACCAATTTCCCCATCTCCTATTTTGATTTGTGCTTTATGCTCACTGGAAAGTAACGCACAACATTTTAAAATGATTACAGGAGGACAACACATGGCTTTAAAGTGTTGAACAAAAAAGGAAGGATCGTTATCAGTGGGGAAAAGTGATGCTGAGTTTTTCATTTTTTGTTGCAAGATGCACTGCTTCATTAACATAAATGGTGAAATGGGTGACACACCCAGTTGACATTTTATTTATTTGTATATTGGTTTACTTTTATGTTTGCTGGATTATTCAAAGTATCTGATGGAAACATTGCATTCTGTTTGCACATATATGTAAACCAGTATAAAAATAAATTGATTTTACCAGGAGTAATTCCTACCTATGAACCTATATGATTGGATGGGAGATAAGAAATTCACCCCGGGGATCACTTCTGTGGCTCTGCAAGACAGTGGCACAGGAAAATAATTTTCTTAGGTGGTGAAAGCCAGGGTACCTTTTGACTAGGCTTATATAGGCCCTAGGGCCAATAGCCTAGTACTACCAATGAACATTATAGATTACTTTGCACCGCATGTAAAAGAAAGTGACTCCAGTTACAGGAAAAAAAAAATCTGTGTGGGAAGTTGTAAATGTTTTGGTATCAAATCTTATTTTTCATGCACTAGAATGTTTTCTAGGAACTGCATAGATAATGCAGGAATAGTCAAAGCTGTACTTTGGTAAGGGGTACCCTTTTTATCTGACGGGTCCTCTTTTGGGTATTGAGCTTTGTACCTTGAACTCTTTTTAACCTGGATGTTGCTGACGCCTAGTTAAGGAGCAGAAATAATTGTCAGTTGTGCGGTATTGTTTTTTGCTGTACTCCTTTGGAGTATTCTTGATTGATTCATTTCAAAAATGTTTTTGCATCACTTTATGTTGTGAACATAATGCATTCTTTATTTTGTAGCATTTGATTACATTACTGTTAGACTAAAATATATTTCTAAAGTTATCATCCTGTACACTGGTGAATTTTTTTTTTATGCATGACTTTGGGTATTGGCAGTATGCGACTTCAGTTGCCTTCATTGCTGTCCACCATTTTCTTGCCTCAGTCATAGGTAGGTACTAGGCTATCGGCCCAAGGCATAAGTAAGCCTAGCCAACAGTGTCTTGGCTTTTGCCACTCATGTAATGTTAAATTCCTGCCCCTCTAGCAAGCAGAGCCCCAGACGTGATCCCAGGGGTGTATTTCCTATTACCCATCCACTTAAAGGTTTTTCTTGAAGACTGCTAATGATGAGCTCTGCTTGATGTAGATGGGAATTTTGTTCCAGAGCATGGAAAGTCTCTGGGACAAGAATCTATTCCCTCCAGCATGTCCTATTTATTGTTGTGGTGAGGTTTAGGTCCCTAGAGCGTGTAGCTCGATAAGATTGGGATTTCTTTTAAGTGGAGCATGTCCATCAATTCTGGGTTTGACATAGCTTTATATGTCAGACAGAGGTGGTCTCTGAGTAAGCTGTATGCGACCGAATAGAGTTGGAGTTTCTTGAGCCGGTCGGCATAGGGCAACTGTTTGAGGCCAGCAATCCTCTTGGTGAGGTACTTCTGGTTACTCTCCAGTTGTTGTAGGTGTCTTGTGAGGTACATCCCAAACTGGGCATTGTACTCGGAGGGGCCTGATAAGTGATGAGTAGAGGGGGACAATGGCTTCCTTTTCTAGATGCGAACCCTTTTGTGATTAGATGGGCCCCAGAAAGATTTTTTGACCACTGTGGCAGTGTGATTTATCAAAGGAGAGGTTACTATCCACTTGGATCCCAAGGTCTCTTATCACACTTTCTGTGTTAAGTGAACTTCCCCCTATTTGGTAATTCATGTGTACCGTGTTTTAACCAAAGGGGATGACAATACATTTTTTGGCATTTATCTCGAGGCCATGTTTTTGGCACCAGGTGTCTGTCTCAGTGAGGCCGTTTTGCAGGATGTCCACCGGCAGGGTAATCTATTATGGTACCCAGTTTGCAGTCATCTATGAACTTGGCTAGCCATAGACCCTCAGTGTTTGCTTGCACTTTGGAGAAGTATATACCGAACAGGAGAGGTCCCAAGACTGAACCCTGGGGCACTGCACTTGTCACTGGTTTGGAGTCTGATCTGGAGTCTGTAACTCTCACCGTGTGGGTTCTGTCCATGAGCCAGTTGGCCACCCATCTAGTGACGTAAGGGTTTATGTTAAGATTGATGAGTTTATGTATGATTCCTGAATGGGGGATAGTATTGAAGGCTTTAGCGAGGTCCAGGTAGGCTGTATGGACCACCTTGCCCTCGTCTATGGCCTTGGTAACTGTTTCAAAGAAGTCTACCAGGTTTAGGAGACATGATCTACCCTTTACAAATCTGAATTGAGTAACATCCAAAGGTTGAAGGTTACCAATGTCCTTGTTTAGGAGTTCCATGATGATACGCTCCATGGCCTTGCAGACCAGGCTTGTCAGGCTAATAGGTCGATAGTTCCTGGGGTCTGTGGTGGCTCTTCCTTTGTGGAGTGGCATAACTGTTGCTGTGCGCCATTCAGTGGGCACATAGCCTGTGGTGAGGCTGTGATTGAACATGGAGTTTAGGTGGGGGGGGGGGCTAGTTCATTTTGGAATCCGTGTAAGACACAGCCTGGGATGTTGTCTGGTCCCATGGATGCTATGTTTTTGGCTTTAGAGAGTGCCGTTTTTACCTGCGTGTTTGTGATTTAACAGGGATTTACAATAATTTGATATAGTTATAGGCCCTTTGGGGGGTTAGAGGGGGAGTAAAGTTTTCATTGAACCTATCTGCCAAGATGTTGGCAATATCAGTTGGCTCTGTATATTTTGCGCCATTCTGTTGTAGGTCAGTGCAGATCTGAGTGTTGCCATGGAGATTCTTGACATAGCTAAAGAATGCCTTGTGGTTGTCTTTGGAATCCTTGGCAATTTTTCTTTCAAAATTCGGTTTGGAGGATTTTTTGAGGGATCTTAGCTTCTTACTGAGGCCCGTCAGGGAATTACTCCATTCCTGGGTTTTTACTCTCTTTTGCAACAGTTTCTTCCTTCTGTTGTAGAGTTTAATGGCAGGGGACCACCAGATTGGCTTCCTTTTGTTTGGAGGATAGCGTCTTGGTTTTGTTGGGGATAGCACGATCCGTGCACTCATGCCGGTGCTTGTAGAGTGCATTTGTGTAGGATTCAGCAGTCGTGACTGTGTTATCCATCTGCAGGGGCGTCGTGAAGTTAGCCACCTCATTTTTGAGTAGCGTGAAGTTCGCTTTGGAGAAATGTTTTACGATGGTTTTCTTGTGTGGGGCCAGGGTCGAGATGTGGATATCTATGGTGATTAGTTTATGGTCTGATCTAACAAGAAAGGGGTTGATTTTGGGCATTGAGCATTGTTGGTAATGACCAGGTCCAGAATGTTGTTGCCCCTGGTGGGGGTGTTGACAAGTTGATCCAGGGCATTAGAGTTTAGAAATTCCAGGAAGGAGACTTTTGTAATTAACCTGTTATCTATTTCCTGTGACTATTGAATTGCTTCATTGAGTAGTGCATTGCCTGAGTTATACTCTTAATGCACTAGCCTAATAAAAGTTCATGCCAGAATAAAATATTTGCATTGTTCCTTCTTGCATAATTGAAGTGTATTCTTTGGGATCTCATGCCAAGGATTTATTGAAACTCAAGTTAAACTGTAAAAGGGCCTGTGCAGTGTGCTTTCTTATTTCCCTTTGATGTTTGTGATCCTGGGGAGGGCAAACGCACATATTGGTTGGCTAATTTAGCTCATCTCCTAGATAAAGTACTTACTATGTTACCTCTGACTGAATGCAAACTGAAAGCAGTTTGTGATAAAATGTGTTTTTCTTTGAGAGCCAAATGTGTCAGTACATAACAAAATCCTTCCTGTCAGCTGCTACATTTTATGAGGTATGCCACATATTTAAAACTCTTGCATACTAATAACAGAATGCATTTTAAGCACCATCCAGTAACATTTTAAAGTGTAACAGTAGAAATAAGTTCATAGCACTTGATGATGGTTTAATAGTAAACCAAAACATTGCTGCACTTAATTCCACTATATTTTTGTGCTTCCATTTTGAAGTTAGATCACGTCACATTTTCTGTAAAAGATTGAGAAGTATGATTATTATTAACATTAGAAAATGCATTTCTTTTAAGAGAGAGGTCTGCATTGGTAAATTGAATAAGTACAACAAATCCTGATTGAACTTATTTATGAAAATGTGTGCAGAGTTAAATACACTGAATATATTTTTTCCTAAAAAGTAATTGAATACATTTTTCCTAAAGGTGGCACTGTGGTTGAAAAAAGTTTTTGGCAATCAGCCTGTTCCAGACTATGAAGTAGATACTAGAACTGTAGATATTTTGTACCAGCTAGCAGAGCTGAATACTGCACGGGATAAAGACTTTTCACTTGTCATTGAGGATCTGAAACAGAAGACGTCAGAATATGCACTGGAAGGTAAGAAATATTATTATTCTTTGAAATTTTCCACCAATGTTTTGTGAATTCAAAACATGATTTTGTAATTAAAATGACAAAGAGCTGGAGAAATGACGGTAGTTTTGAAGTCTTTAATTTAAAAATACTTCATCCATCCACAGCCCCTTTTTCCCATTTTTGTACTTGGGATTGGGGTGTCACTTTCACACTGGCAGTCATCTAGAGGTAAGGTTCATACCATTGGGTGGCTGGCCCTGCCATGGTTTTTCTTCCATACCGCATACTCACATCTGTGTTCAATTTTAGTGTGTCTAATTCACCTACTGCATGTCTTTTGGAATGCGGGAGGAGACTGAAGCACCCTGAGAAAACCCATGCAAACACAGGGAAGGCATGCAGACTCTGCACAGAAGGCACTCCAGTTGAGAATTGAACTGGAAGACTTCTTGCTGTGAGGGATCTGAATATTGGCTGAGCATGCTAATTTCATGATAATACAGGTGTATTTGTGATGTACATGCAAATGGTATTTATTTATTTAGTTAACACACACTGGATTTTACAGAAGGTTATTTACTGAAGAGGCTGTATTGGCAGTCCATTCCATATATCCTTTATGTTCACCATTTCATCACTGCTGCAGTAGCTTTAGCCGTATGGTTTATGTCCTGCATAGGATTTAGCAGCCGGTCAGCTTTTAGAACTTAATGACCTCTTCCATACACCCAAATTGTTGACAGCTCGAGTAGAGATGAATAAAATCATTGATTTGGGCACCGAGCCCTTTAGAGCTTTCCTGGATGGTCAGATAATGTTTCTCCATTGCTGGGCAGATATGTTCCCTTCAGGGAAAATCCTTTCAATATTAATTATTGTTAATAGAAGCATAACTATTTTAAGCTAGGAAAAAGTGTTTCAGTGTACTGTCATAGGACTTTCAGTCACGTTTTGTAGTGAAGTGAATTTTTACTTTTGTGTTAAAGGTTGTTAGAAGTATTTTTTTTCATTGTTTTTGTGTTTAAAACATTTGTTGAATTACTTTTGGGGACTGGGGTAAGTGTTTGAGATGCTTTTATGGTGTTTGTGGGGAAAAATAGTTTATTACTTAACTGTTTTACTGACTGTTCCTGTCAATCTTCCCTGAAAATCAGGTTTAAATTTTGGCTTCAGCATGGAACTTGCTGCTTCCTCTGTTCTTTCTCCTTCCAGCCACAAAATGAAGAAAGTTTTCAGACAGATATTATTCCTTCAGCAGGTTACAATTTTGTCTCCGTTGCAGATGGGTTACTCTGCTATTGCTCTTTCTGTTTCCTAGGCCATTCATCTTCTCCTGTGGCTCCCTTTGGTGCATTCCCTTCAGCCACCATAGACTGGGCTTAAACACTACTTCTGTGGCTATTGGCGTGCCCTTAGTGTTCAAGGGAAGAACCACTGTTGTCACCATTAGAGGCAGAAGCAGGGAATCGCTCTTTTCGTAGCCAGACTGTCTTTTACTTTAGACAGAATAATTTATTGGGCTTGGCTCAGGGTTTAATTCAGGCAATTGTCCCTTCAAATTCTGGTATTGCTGGCAAAAGAAATTCTACATTTTTTTTTTAAGATTCCCAGTATGTTGAACAGAAAAATGAATTTAAGGGGGCAACTTCTTTCCCTCCTCAAATGACCGATTCTGATTCTGAGGAGTGTATTTCTTGTGCTAGTCCCTCAGAAGAATTTTATCTTTCTGAACCTATATCCAGAAAGAACCAGTTTCATTAGGAACATGAGGATATTCCACTGTCCTTGAAAAAGATATATGCTTTATTACAACTGGAATTTCCTAAATCCTCTCCTATTCTTCCAACATTAGAGGATGTTATTACAACCAGTAACTTGCCTAACAGCCAGACCACTGCCCATAAGAAAGCAGATACGTTGTATAAAATTCCTCAATCTATGCAAATCCATTATCTTCTAATTCCAGATCTGACCCTGCAGTGATTTCATTAGGAAATCCTGCTTCTAAACATCTGGATCTGATGTTATCCATGTCACTGTTCCTCACTGTTGGGTTCTAGGATCAGACATCAGGTCTGTGCCTGCAACTTGTCAGATAGCTTGTAGGCTCCAGCTCCTCTCACTCCCATAATCCCTTGCTGCCCTTTAACTCCCCAGATCTCATTTGTTGTGCTCTGCATCAGACTTAATTGCCTGGACTCGAGTCTCCTTGGGGATAAGGCCTTTAATATTTTCCTTACTTTTTGGCTAAATTATATTCTTTTCTGTACTTGATAGTTTCTGCAGCTTGTTTGACTGTCTAGCATTACTCTCTTCCTCCACTCCCATTTCTGTTATTGCAGTACAAGTGTAGTTTTTTGGTACCTATTTTTGTTCTCTGTTTCTTTAGAATAGTAAATAGTTTTTAGATATTGTATTTGGTTATTGGTGGTCTTTCCCATTTGTGGACTTCGGCTTCTCTCCCGGGTACCAGTTTTGGTGCTTCCTTTGATTTTTGGTGCTTGGTTTATTTTGCAGCCATGTCGGACAAACCAAATAGGCTTTGAAAAGGTGCTCCTCATGTGGTAGGAAGATGCTCGTATCTGACTCACTCTAGAAGTGCCTCTGTTGTTTGGGGGGGGGGGGGTACCACCTGGAGGTTGAATGTGACATTTGTGCCTCATTCAACCCCAGGGCTTTGGACGAGTGCTGTAACAAGTTATTGTTGAAGGGAATGGTCCGGGGTCCATTAGCCCAGTTCCTGGCAAAGCCTGGACCCTCTGATCACAAGAATTAGGCCACCTCTCTTCCAGGGTCATCTTCCCCTGAGAAGACCAGGCTGTTGGATCACAGTTCCTCAGGTCTGACTCCAGCCTCTGCTGCGTCTGATCCGACGCACACTGATCCAAAGTCTCATGACTCTACCTTCAGATCCAAGGCTTCCTCTCTGAGGCCTTCAGATCCAAGGTCGCTGGAGTCTACACCTGGATCCAAGGCCTCTGGTGTGAGGCCTTTGGATCCAACCAGGTTTGGGCCTACCACAGATCCGACTTCCTTGGCTCAGTCATGCAGGTTCCAAATGGTCAGATCCTTTATTGTTCTCCGATCCAAGGTGGATGGATCCGGGATCTATGTCTGATCCCACCATTGTTATTCAGGACTCCCCTCCGGGTTCTGGATTGTGGGAGTCCCCTTCTGCTTCCAAGCCCAGAAGCTGATCTGAGAGGCACAAGTGGTCCTTGGGGTTCAGGCATCCATCTGCAGCTAGGTCCTCTCCTTCTTGGTCCTGCAGGAGCTTGCTCCCCTCCGATATGGACAAGATGACAAGGTCCTTCCTCAAGGCTCAGATTGAGTTGGGGCTTCTTGCTTCTCTGGCCCCATCTGGCCAGGGGCTCTCTTCCTACCCCTTCACTTTCTTCTCCTCATCCTAACCAGGTGATTTTGGACTTCCAGGCCTTGGGGCACATCAAGAAGGAGATTGGGACCCTCTAACCCACCTGTGTCCCTGACTTCCTCTGCTCGTCCTCCCCAGGGCAGATAGAGTCCCGGGCCCATTCTGTCATGCCGGAGTCCTTGGGTGAAGGTTCTAGTCTGTTTTCGGATCAGTCCCTTCCCCTTGGTGCTTTAGCCCTCTGCAGTTCAGGACCAGTACTTTCCAGAGGCCGGGAGGCATTGGCTTGCTCTCTTCCCTCTTCTCAGGGGGGCCTGCCTGCCAGGAGTGGGGATGTGGCATCGTCTAGGCCTTCGACCTTCCAGGTAGTAGAGAGGCTGTTCTCCACTGGAGTTACATCCCCTACTTTCCAGGGACCTCCCCATCCCCTGAGAGTGGACTCTTCTCATTCTGTTCCTGGTCAGCCCTCTCAAAGCATCCTTCAGGTGGGAGTTGCCCCCTTGGGTTTACCCCCTCTTCCGAATCCTCCCCTGAGTCCCCCCTGGAGGAGGTACCTCGGAAGAGATCATGCAAGAGGAGGCACCTAGACTCCCTTATGGAGTCTCTCACCTAAATACGGACCTCGATGAAGAGGACGGGTCCCTCAGATCCCTCCGATCTCCGCTCGAGGGTGTCTCCTTTGGGGACATCTTAGAAATCCTCAAGTTAAAGGGCAGATGGTCTTCCGTACCCTCATCCTCCCGAGGGGACAGTATTCCTGAAGGCTTTCAGGATGGAACCACATACCTCCTGGGTTTCCCCCCTGCTGATGAACTCATAGACTTCATCGCCAGCAGGGCATGGAAGGAGCCGGATACTGTGGAGCTGGTACTGAAATGCAACTACAAGTTTGAGTCCTCCTGACAGGCAGTGTTGGTCAAAGGGCATGCCAGTCGATATGATTGTGTAAGCTGCCACCACCAAAAAGTTGGCGGAGCAAAGTACACCTCTTCAGCCCCCTAACCATGAATCTCGGGCGATCGACAGACATGGAAAGCAGGTTTTATCTCCGCTACCTTCGGTATGTGGGCACTAAACTACTTGGCACATTTTGCCCGACTCCAGTGGGATTTGGTCAAGGAACTCGCCACTTCCCTCTCTGCATTGTTGCCTGCTGGGGAACTAAGTAAAGTGTTCCTCAAGCCGTCTACTCTCGCTTCCCTGTCAAATTCCTCGATGAGGCTAATTTCCAGTGCTGCAGTAGGCACCTCTCGAGCGGCAGGTACAGGCATTGCTATTTGACACCATGCCTGGCTGTGCCTTTGCGGGTTTGCAGAGTCCTTTAAGGCATCTTCAACAACACCCCTTTTGATGGGTCCACCCTCTTTGGTCCTTCAGTTAAGGAAACACTCACCCGCAGTGAGCAGGAAAGCAAGACGTTGTCTGTTGTGGAAATCAAGTTTTCTACCCCTCAGCGGTCCTTTTCTGAGACTCAACAGGGGACTAGAAAATTATGTTTTAAGAAGTCAGTCTTCCTTCCAAGACACTCGGGACGAGCCCTCTTCTAGAGGACTGGGGAGAGAGTTCAATAGCAGACGCCATGCCAGGGGCAGAAGGGGTCCGCATAATCAGGGCTCCAGGGAGCCCTTCTCCGAGAAGCCCTCCCAATGCTCCTGATATGCTGCCTGACCATCCTGCTCTGTAGGCAGTCAGGGGTTGTTTGTCACTGCACCCTTTGACCTGAGCAAACATCATTTCCAGGAGCTATTTAATTCCTTCTCCAAGCCACATGCTCCAATCAGGAAGTGCCTCCCTGATGCGTAAACCCATCAGAGGGAGTTGGCTCAGCAAGAAGTGCTCAGATTTCTTGAGAAGAGAGCCATTCAAGAGGTCACCCCAGGACAACAAGAATACGGAACTTACTCTCACTTCTTTATAGTGCCAAAGAAGATGGGCGACCTATGTCCAGTTCTGGACCTAAGCGTGTTAAATCTCTCTGTCAAGAAGTAAAAGTTCCGAATGGTCACTGTATAGTCCATTGTGCCTCTTTTGCACAAGGGTGATTGGATGTGCTCTGTGAGCTCCAGGATGTGTACTGTCATATATAAAAATAGACAGGTGCTCCAAAAGACTTCTCCGCTTTTATGTAGGGGCCAGCCATTACTAGTTCAGGACCCTGTCCTTTGGTCTTACCACAGCCCCCCCCCCCCCCCCCGGGTGTTCACCAAGTGCAAGGCAGTGGTTGCAGCTCACCTGAGACTGCAGGGATTCCAGGTGTTTCCTTACCTTGACTATTGGCTTCTCACAGCTCCCACCAAGCATAGACTGGTCACAGCTAGTCGCTGCATGGTTCACCTGTTAAAACAGTTGGGAATCACAGTGAATCTCCCCAAATTGAACCAGATTATATCCCAAAACTTGGTGTTCATCGGAATTCAGCTGGACATTGTGTCAGAGATTGCAGCGTTACCTCTCAGGCATGTTCATCTTATCAGATCTCATATTCCATGCCTCCTAGACCTGTCTTGTCTTCCGGACTGCTTCATTCTCAGGGCCTTAGGGTTCATGGTGGCGGCCATCTCTTTGGTGCTGCTAGCCAGGTTCTACATGAGGGTTCTGCAGTGGAGTCTAGCAGTCCAGTGGTCATTTTTCTCACCCGATGACTGCCTCAATTCGTCTCACCCTGGAGTGCAGACATCATCTCTTTTGGTGGATTCATTTTCCCGACATCCTTGCAGGCAGACAATTTTCTCTTCCTCCCCCCAGTGCCACTGTGACCTCTAATGCTTCTCTGTTGGGTTTGGGGGGGGGGCATTACCAGGGAAAGACTGTCCAAGGTATGTGGTCCCCTGTGAGACCAAACTGTATATAAATTGTACTTGAGATGAGAGCAGTAATTCTCACATTGCAAGCCATTCTGGACTGTCTTTCTGTAGGTACCATTGCAATTCACACGGACAAGATGGCAGTTGTGTGGTGTATCAACAAGCAGGGCGCCACACGTTATCTGCTTTGTCACGAGGTCATGAGGGTGTGGGAATGGGCGATGTCATTGGGGCACTTTCTTCTTGCAACACACACATTCCCAGGGAGTCTGTGTTAGCAGACAGACTCATCAGGGCCATCCTGAGTCCTCACCTTTGGTCCCTGAATCCCTCCGTGGTGAGGGAGATTTTCCTTTGATGGGGTCATCCATGTTGCAGTGTGCTTGCTTCCCCTCATAACCACAAATGCAGCCAGTATTTTGCCCTGATTCCCCCAGCTAGGGTGTCCTACAGGGATGCTCTAGTTCACGATTTGCCTCCAGGTCTCCTTTATGCTTACCGTCCTATTCCTCTCATTCCCAGAGTGCTTTAGAAAGCTCAGCACATCAAGGCTTCTTTGGTTACTTTGATCCTCATTGCCCCCTTTTGACCTCGGCAGGTGTGGTTTCCCCTCCTATGGCCTCACCTGAGGTACCCCCCTTGGGTACTAGATCCCTTTCCAGATCGCATTTCTAACATCTCCAATCCTTCAATCCCAAATCTTCAGACTCCATCTGACCACGTGGTTTGTCCACTTCCTGTAATCCCAAATCAGTCCAGGCTTCCATCTCCCATCAGACGCATTATTCTGGCCTCTCAGAAGGTCTCCACCAGAAAGGTTTACACTAGCAAATGGAAAATGTTTTCTGTTTGGGCCAAGCAGCAAAATTTGGGTCCATTCTTGGCTCCCATTCCAGATATCTTATTGTTCTTATCTTCACTCTTTTTCAGGATTGAGCTAGTTTCTCTACTATCAAGTTGCAATTGGCAGCTATGTCTAACTTCCATGTTTGTGAGGAGCCTACTTTTTCTTCTCTCCTTTGAAAGGCCTTTTTGAAAGGTGTTTTCCTGCTTCGGCCTCCATTCAAAGATCCTTCTTCCCTTGGGATCTTTCATTTGTGCTGCAGTCTGTTACACAGAGTCTCTTTGAGCCTGCTGCAACTTGTGATATGAAATTTCTGTCATGGAAGACCACCTTTCTGGTAGCTAAAACTTCAGCAAGAGTGTCGAGTTGCAAGCTCTTTCCATTAAACCACCATATTTGGTATTTCATAAAGACAGAGTGGCTGTTGGGAACAATCCTTCCTACATGCCTAAAGTAGCCACAGAGGCAAATTTGAATCAGTCCATTCAGTTGCCAGTTTTCTTCCTCAGCTTCTCCAATAAAGGGGAATATTTACTGAATACACTTGACGTTCATAGACAACTATGATTCTACTTGGACAGGACCAAGAGTTTCTGCAAATCTTACTAGCTGTTTGTGGCCTTTTCTATTGGCAGACAGGGTTAAGTGGTCTCCAAGGTTACTAGTTCGCATTGGTTTTCGAAATGTATTTCTACGGTTTATTCTTCAAAAGGCTTGTCACTGGCTTGTCACTACCAGGACCAGTCAGAGCTCATTCCACAAGATCTGTGGCTACATCAGCTGCTTATTTGGCCTGACATTCCTTGGATGAGATTTGTGCAGTGGCCACTTGGTCTGCTTCTCACAATTTAAGCTTGACTTAGTTTCAGGATCAGGGCTTCCTTCGGCTCCACAGTTCTTTGGCATGTCCTTCCATGAGGCCACCAGGGGTTTTATGGTAGCTGGGGACTCTGACCCAACAGTGTGGAATAGTGACATGGATAACCTCAGATAAAGAGCTATGCACTTACCATAACTTTGCATCTGTGTTATCCTGTGTCACTGTTCATCGTTAGCCCTCCTTCCTTCACCTGCCCTGTGGAACCTAGAGGAAGTGGAGATGTCCTGTCTGGTGGTTAAGGTCTTTCTTGGCTATTTTTTAGCTCCAGGGTAAACTTGATCTGAGGGGTAAAAGTTCAGCAAGGGATTATGGGAGTGTCTGACAAGTTGCCGTCTCTGATCCGATGTTGGATTCTAGGTCCCAACAGTGATGAATAGTGAAACAGGATAACACAGATGCCAAGTTATGGTAAGTACATAACTCTCTCTTTTAATGCTAATCCCTCCCCTGTAATAAGGATGGGAAAGCCTTTGATAGATTTAGTGAAAATGTACACTTCTGCCACACTTTTTTTATTTTATTTTAGAATTTTTAATTGTCAAGCTCCTGTGTTAAAGCTTATGCTTGTATCACTTGAGATTGAGTAACATTACAGACCTCTCTCTCCCTCTTCTGAGTAAACATTATCTACAAATATTCTTATTACTTTTGTGTCTCAAGTGACTAAACACTCCTTGATTTGTGAGTAACATTACAGACCTCTCTCTCCCTCTTCTGAGTAAACATTATCTACAAATATTCTTATTACTTTTGTGTCTCAAGTGACTAAACGCTCCTTGATTTGTGCTTATGTTTCAGTTGATACCTCCTCCAGAACAGCTAGTAGTGGACCTGTTATGAGAAGGTTTGCTTGGTTATTTGCACCAAATCTAATAAGGATGTTAAAGCTGAAAGTTTGAATTCCCACTTTATATAGAGACGTTGTTTTTTACCATCTGATGCTGAGGTCCTGAAAAAAGGATGATAGAGAAAAATGATTGAGGGTGTTGCACAGATTCTCAGCCTTCCTTCTCCAATTTTGTTAAAAGGTTTTATACCTACCTTTGTATCCTGTAATAAAAATAAAATAAGCAGAGATTGAAAGCAGATTTAAAAAAAACAAAGGAAAATAGATCCTAAAAAGCAAGGAGGAGCCTCCAGAACCAAGTACAGTTAAACAAGTTTGAATGACTATCTGCAGAATGCTTCCCTTTCCCAGCCTGGCATTCCTTTAATTCTCGCCCAAATTACTGCTCTCCATTTTGTTGTTTGACAACAGATTCTTAGACAACTGGTGTCTGACCGTGATACAGGTGGCAGGGATATCCCTTCTTTTCTGGGGATTCCTTCTCATTTACCATATCCACCCCCCTATCATTCAGCATCTGCTAAGTTGGGAAATTTTTTTTATTCAGCAACGTTTTTTTTGTTTCAAAAAAGAAGCCTCTTGGAAGCCATTCTTGGAGCTTTCCTTTCTAAAACAGCTTGTGAGAGTCCCAGAGTTCAAAGTGCTTTCCCCTCATGACCTGTTACCTCTGATTCCCCCTTTAACACTAGATTTAAAGGATGTTCATCACATTCTTATAGCCTCTAGTTTCAAAACCTTAAGATTTTCTGTGTCTGGATTACACTTTCAGTTCCTTGCAGATCCTTTTGGGTTATCGACTGCTCTGAGGGGTTCACACAGTGTCTAGCCCCAGTCATAGCCTATTGCAGACTGCAAGGCATTTGTGGTTTTCCTTATCTGGATGAGTTGCTTATTTTTGCAGAGTATTTTTCTTACTGTCCGGAATCTCTCTGTGAAAGAGATCTCTCAGCCAAGTGACTCTATTTTAGAAGAACACACACAAGTCTTGAGTCCTTTTCACAGGATTATTTTCTTGGGGTGTCTCCTAGACACCTTATTCAAAGAGCTTTTCTTCCCCAAGAAAAAGTAGATCTATATCCAGATCCTTTTGTGAATTTTTCTACTCAGTGCAAATATTCAGTGGGGAAATTTCTCAGGGTTCTAGGATTCATGGCATCTGTAATTCTCTAGCCATACTCCACATGAGAAAGGTTCAGTGGTACCTAAAATATGTATGGTTCTAATATCAACAACCTCTGTCATTCCAGACTCTTGCATTGGAATTTGTAAAAAGGGATTTGTTTTTAATTGGTCTCCCATTTACCCCTTCCAGCTCCATCACAGTCTTTAACTACAAATAACATTAGACTCTGCTTGAGGAGTAGTGTCTATAGGAGTAAGAGTATCTTTGGAGCAAAAAGAAAAGACCAAAACCCATTAATGTAAAAGAGATGTTGATAGTAAGACAGTTGACAGCAATTTATTATCTGTGGTCCCCTAAACCATTACAAGTGATTGCAGATGACATCACAATGATGTGGTACATAAACAGACTGGGAGAATGCAGATCTTACCTTCTGTGCAGACTAGCCATGGTAGATTGATGTATAGCATTTCCACCCAATCTCACTCTACAGGCATCGTTGCAGAGCAGAATTTTGAAGCAGTCAAGCTTAGCAGGATGAGGATAGTTCCTCACAAATAGAAATTATATCAGGAGGTCTTCCAGAAATTGATCCAGCTGTGGAGGATGCATTAGATAGAATTATTCACCACCACGTACAGCATAATTCTGCTCCAAGATTCCTTTCAAGCAGGTTTGGAAAAAAGATGACATTTCCATTCCAAGAAATGTTCCTGTATGCTTCCCCTTTCCACTGATATTGGGGGTTATTTTGAGGATTTTAAAAGTATTATCCAAAGAACCTTGTGGCATTCCCTTCAGGCCTAGGCAACTGTGATTCTTCCTTTTGCAAATGGCTAAGGGCAGTTACCACAAACTTCATCATATACTGAACCAAGCCAGGGTACCTTTTTTGCTAGGCTTATATAGGCCCTAGGGCCAATAGCCTAGTACTTACCTATGAACCTAGTCAGAGAAGACGGGGGTTGTTTAATACAACCCAACTTCAAACAATTTCAGTTAACTGCCAGGATGATAGTTTTTAATATATTTTAGGCTCCTACTTTCTGATGATATCCTGCAGGTATTAAAGAAACCTGCCACTAGGAAATCGCATTACTAAATGGAAATGTTTTTATAGTTGGTGCCAAATCAGGAATCTGAACCCTTTTTAAGGCTGTTATTTCTCTGGTTGTACAATATTTGACTTGTTATCCTTTGGCCTTTTTTACTCTCCTATCAAGGTTCATTTATGTGCCATTTCAGCATGTCTGTCCATGGCTGCTACCATTTTAGTGCATTCCCATGCTGAAATGTTCCTGAATGAGGTGTTGCATACCAAGCCATCTAGAAGACAGGTGGCTTCTCCTTGGGTTATCAAATTTGTTTTGGAAAAAAATAACTTGCTCCATTTGAACCAGCCCTGCCATGGCAGGTAGGCTGATTTTTGAGGTTTATAACATGGAAAATAAGTTTTACTAATTGCTGTACTACTTATAGGCTCATGGAGGTTTACAAGGTTAACAACCACAAGGGCCTTTTTAAGCCTAGCCATGCATTCCAAATCTCTGATAAGTTCTGGTATCCTTGGTAAGTGTAAGTAGGGGTTTGGGAGATAAAACATTAACAAGCAGGGTCTTGGGAGATGAACCATTTAAAGTTGCTTGTGTCCATTAGAAACAAAGGTGCCAAGCCAGGGATGAATTTCCTGTTCCCCATCCAATTGTCCAAGTTGCATTTGAGTTGGGTTAGGGAGGAACTCTGTTTCACATGGATGAGATGGGGAGCCTGTTCAGTGAGGGGATAGTCTCTGGGATACATACCTGCCTGTCCAGCAGGTCCTACTTGTATCACAGACAAGGTTTAAGTCTAGAATGGGTAATTCTGGTGCTGTTTGATGGGCCTCCTGCATATCCACAAAACTGAGTGGAGTCTGACAATGCTTTTGTATGCCAGGCATAGATCTCCCTTAAACAGCCTGTTGGAGACAGAACACAGGGATAGGGCCTTGAGACGCTCTGCACAGGACATTTTACTTACACCCTGTATTTTGCAAGAAGAGTTTCAGAACTGCAAGCAGTCATGTTGGGTCAACCTTATCTCATTTTTCACAAAGATAGTGTTTCCTTGAGAACTAATCTTTCTTTTATGCCTTAAGTGAGTGAAATCTAGGTTACTTTGAGCCAAACCTTTCATCTCCCAGTTTTCTTTCCAGTTCCTAAAAAACAGGGAGAAAAGATTCTTCTTGTAGTGGATGTCCTTAGCCAGCTCTGATATTGTCTTGACTGAACTTTAACCTTCAGAAACTCTAATCAGCTATGCATTTCTTATGAAGGTAAGAAAAAAGGACAACCCCTGACAAAGCAGTATACCTCCAAGTGGTTGTCCCTTGCTATTTCCTTTTCTTGTACCCACCAGCAGAAGACAATTCTAGGGGTCAAGGCACAATCGACCAGGGTCTTAGCTTCATCTTTTACTTTTTAAAAATTGTTGGATTCTAGAAGCAACATCTTGGTCCTTTGTATGTATCTTTACAAAGCACTACAAATTGGATTCCTTTTCCAGGTCCAGAGCAGTTTTTTTCCTGGGGCCCCTGGACTCTTATCCTTCCTTCTCCCAGTCAGTTTAAGCTGTGGTAGTCTATCAATGTAGCTAAGGCTACTGCATCAGTGATCAAATAGTATGGTTGTGCAAGTAAACTTACAATAATAATAGATGTTTGAATTATCAATGCTGCAGTAACCACTTCCTCTCTGCATCCCCTTTATTTTTGTATATTTTTTTGTCACCAGAGTGAGTGCTTTGATTTATACTTCATGTAGATCTCTTTCAGGGATCTAGGCTCCCTTTCTCGGTTGTCAAGAAAGCTCTGAAGGACTTAGAGCCCAAACTGTTCATTTTCTTCACTTCTGCTTAAACTAAAGTTCTAGGTGTGTGTAACGTGGTCTTCATCTCTGGAAGCTGGCCCAGCTATTGCATCCTATGCAGGATATAACTATATAGTTAAGACTACTGCAGCAGTGATCACTTTAGCATGTACTGCTTCAGTAAGTTTACTTGCACAACTATACTCTTCTGTTCATGTTTAAGTGGCTATGCACTAAGCACAATTCAAACATAGTTGTGTAAAAGAGACCAGTATTACAGTATAGGATATAAATATGTATTACTTGCAAAAATTAGACAATATAGTTTAAAAGGCTGTCAGGAGTATTCAGTAGCAAACCTTTAAAGACTTTTAAAGAAGTGTAAACTGAATCCAAATGTTTTAAAATAGCAACTGATGAATGCGGTTTAGATAATAAAATATTTTTTCTTGTTTTGTTTTTCTCCCTGTTACTGCCAGTAATCCCCTCTTCTGAGAACCACTTATCCCATTCTTTTCCCCATAAGACAAGGAACAAAGTTTAAACACTGTAACTAATGTTTGTAGTAAACACAAAGTTATTTAATTCTCTCTAATATTTCATCCCTGCCACCTTTTTTTTCAGAAGATCTCTTGGTTAGCGTGTGTGCACACCCGATGCTGGTGTGCTTTCTGAAGTTCTACATTGACTGCTTAACATTCATGCAGGGTTCAGATTACCGTAATTGCCTTTCAGTAAGAGTCCCTGTATGTATGGACTGTCTTTAGCCGTAATGTTTTAAGACTGGCATTGACATTGTGTGTATTGTCTTGGGAAGGAGCATGACATCCTGCACTACCAAAGTGCTAGAGGTTTGACTGCTACTTCTCAACTCTGATTCCACAACAACCAAAAATGCAGATGTCCTTTATAAGCTACCAGCATTACAGAGAGTCCTTTGCTTTGCATTCTTAAGATGACCTTTTTATGATTTTCCAGTCCAATACAAGTCCACAAGTCATAACACTTTGCCTTTTTACCTCATTGTAAGACATTTGACTCGTTTGTTTTTATTGGAGCTAAGAGCTTTTCTCCCCTTTTGTCTCGCCTGCTGGAGGTCCAACCCTTCCCAGTGGATGAGGCTGAAGAAGAGATTCGGACCTGGTTGCTATCATTTGCAGTAAGATAGGCTTTCATATGGCTTGTTGTAATTTTGATTGTTAACACTTGGGACAAGGGCTACATTATCAGACGTGCTTGCACAGAAAAGAGTGGTTAAATTAGTCCTCCCTCAAAAAGATACTGTGTGTCCTAGATTCCTAGTTCTGGGCGGAAATGCTTTTTTTTTTTATTTCACCTATATTAAATTGTCATTTAAGACCTAGGCAAACATATATTTACAAAAAAGAAAATATCATCTTTTTTATATTTACATACATTATGCATCCCATATATTTTGTTTTCTTGTAATTATCATTAGTCCAACATTACATAAATTGCTGAATTCCTGACTTCCCTTAACCTCACTCCTCCTGAACATTATTCTGGAAATATTGTTCCCACAATTTCTATGTAATTTGCTCCTTTCCTTTTCTAGAGATTCTTCTTTCAGTTCTTTTATCTCTTTTATAATATTCAATACTTCAGACAGAGTTGTTTTAGACTTAGATTTCCATTTTCTAGTAATTGGTTTTTTTGGCAGAAAACAGAATAAACTTAAGGTCTTTAGTATGTCTAGACGGTTCAGATCCTGTGTCACAGCTCAAAAGAATCCTTTCCTTACAGCCATGTACTCATCCAATATTTCTGGCAGAATACTCTGTAGGTATTTTTTTTTAATCTGCCAACTCATTACATTCCCAAAACATATTTTCCAAGTCGCTGCTTACTTCTCTATCGCACCTTCAGCATTTGCTATCTGCTGAGGGAGGGAAAATTATTTAAAGTATATTTGGGGTATACAAATACCTATGAAAACTCTTCCAAGCAAAGATCCTAAGTCTTCTGAACTTTTGCATACTTGGGAGCCATACTTATGTCCTCCCATTATTGTTCTGTAAATTGCTTTTCCAGTCTCTCTTCCCAATCTTTTCTCACCTTCTCTGAGTTTTATAGTTCTCATGAAATATTTTATATGTCTTACTAGTTAGCCTTTTTTAATGGCAGCTTTTGTTATAGATTCAACTAAGAATACTTACTCTGGTAGAGTTTATTACATTTCACTCTCTCCAGTTATTTGCTACTAATACATTGGTTCCTTTGCCAGTTTTCTCCAGTAAATTTCAGGTTCTTCCTGCATATTTTCTGTACCTCTACTTGGAGTCATCCCTTCTGGCAAAATTTCCTTTCTCCGTTCTCTTGTTGGTTTACTTCATATGTGAATACTAGGCTAATTTCACAAGAGCCTTTACAAGCCTAGCCGATAACGCCAAGCTATGACAATATTATATCTTAATTCCCCAGATATGGGATGGAGTAGTGGGTCTTTAGGTGTTGGAACCCTGAGTCATTTTACAGACTGTCCATAAGGGTTGTAGGCAGTACCACAGTAGTGAATTTATGGTTCCCCATCCATTTATCCAAATTATTTTTGAAGAGCGTGAGGGACGGGCTTTGTTTTATGAAGATGGGAAGTTTATTCCATAGACGAGGTAGCCTTTGGGATACAGATCTCTCTCTCTCTCTCTCTCTCTCTCTCTCTCTCTGTCTCTCCCTCCAGCAAGTTCTGTTAGTCACAAAGAAGGTTCAGGTTCATGGAATGTATAATATTTCTTGCGAATATGTAACCTTTTCATCAGGGCTAGATCGGAGAATGCCTTGCTGGGAGCAAACGTGATGAGCCAGAGGTCCCTAGCATTGGCTTTCACTACAGAGAAGTATGTACCAAACAGGAGGGGTTCCAACACTGAGTCCTGTGGGGCACTGCCAGTAACAGGTTTCTTATCTGAAATGGATTCACCTATCCAGACAAAATATGTCCTGTCAGTGAGCCAGTTGGCTATCCATCTTGATGATGTAGGGGTTTATGCCTAACTCAGTAAATTTGTGTGATCCCTGAGTGGGGGAATTGCATTGAAAACTTTCTCCAGATCTAGATAAGGAGCGTGTGCCATTTTACCATCATCTATGGCCCTGGTGACTTTCTCGAAGAAGCCCACCTGACTGAGCAGGCAAGATCTCCCTTTTGACAAAGCCAAACTGTGTCTGATCTAGTTTTTGGAGATTTCCTATGTTTATTTATCAGGTCCATGTTAATTCTCTCCATGGCCTTGCAGAAAAGAACTGGTCAAGCTTATGGGTTTGTAGTTCCCTAGGACAGTTGATGGGGGGGGGGGGGCTTGTACAGAGGGATGACTATTGCAGTCCTCCACTCTTCTGGGACAAAGCCCATCCAGAGGCTGTGGTTAAAGGAAGTTTCTAATGGCCCTGATAGATTCTGTTTTAAGCTATTTAAGAAGCATCCTGGAATGTTGTCAGGACCCATGGAGGCTATGTTTTTCCCTTTAGCAAGCACAGTAAGGACCTTTTCCTCTGCAATGACTAGTAGGGGGATGGTTGCAGATATTTCTTTGGGTGTTGCCCTTCATGATTAACTCAACACATTGCTGAGCATTTTCCCCTAAGGTTATTTATATAATTAAAAATAGCCTTGTGGTTATCTTTCACCTGTGAAGTTATCCTTGCATAATAATTTGCTTTGGTAGATTTGACCCCCACTCTAACTTGTTTAGACTGGTGAGTGTCGTTTTGCACTATTTTGTCAGTTTCTTCTTTGCTTTGGAGACACTTTTTTTCTCTTTTGTTGAATAGCGTATTTATGCTAGGGGCCCACCAGGGTGATTTATTTTTGCCAGTAATCATAGGTTTGACTGGTACGCCTGCTTCTATGCAGCTCTGAATGTGGTTGTACAGTGCTTTTGTGTACAGCTCAGAATAGGCCGCAATGTCATCCGGATTTGGAGGGACTTGGAAGTTTAATAAGCTGTCACTTAGTTTAAATAAATTGGCCTTAGTAAAGTTTGGAGTTTGATGGAGGTTCTATGTTAGTTTTAATACTTAAGGAGATCATTTTGTGGGCAGATCTTACCATGGAGGAGTTACTGCATGGGAGGGAGCATCATCATCCCCATGTCCATGACTAGAAAATTTGTACCTCTAGTTGAGGATCTAACTAGTTGCTGCAGGGTGTTTTTGTTGAAGTTAAAAAGCTTCTGAGCAAGTGAATTATGGGCTGTATAAGTCTCCCAGTTTATGGAAGGGTAGTTGAGGAGCAGAATACTTTCTGCTTCTTTATGAATTTAATATTCTGTGTGGTTATTTTTATTCTTCCTAAGGGTCTGCACCCAGAATCCCACTCTCTCTTTATTGCTTGAACTTTCCCTGCTTCATCATCGTCCCTTTCCATTTTGAATTATAACCTCATGCTTGTCATGTATGTGATCCTTAACTGTGTAATTCTAAAATATCACTTTCATATCACTTAATCCTAAACCACCTTGTTCTATTAGTGCTTACTTCACAAATGTCTTTATTCAAGTCAAAGTCAAATCAAATTCAAAGAAAACTTTGTCATTCAGAACTACACAACAGTGTAGCTGAATGAAATTACAATGCTTTGTTCTCAATGCAAGAAACAGTTGCACATATAGACAGAGAAAAAATTAATAAAATATCACAGTAGAAATTTAATAAGTAGTAATTAGTAAGTAAAGTAGGACAGCAGAGGCCCACACCCATCCCAGAACAGGAGACAAGGAAGAAAAGGAACAATATGAAGGTAATATTGTCAAAGTAAAATTGAAACAATAGCAGCATATCTATGATTAGACTAAATTCTTGCACAGTTTGTATATTGCACTTTACAGTCCTTCAGTGTGTAGGTGAGCTACCTTAGTATTGCACTTAGTTATTGCACATCCATAAAATAAGCCCCTTGATAGGCTAGTTATGTAACAGATGTCATGGTTCGTCTTTCCCAAGAGTTCAACAGTCTAACAGAGAGCGGAAAGAAACTTTTTTTTTTTAGTCTGGTGGTCTGACAATGTAGGCTTCTGTATCTCTTGCCATAGGGTAGGTGAGTGTACAGACCATTGGCAGGATGTGTTGGATCGCTGGCAGTCTTTTCGGCCCTGTTGATGCACCGGCATTTGTGCAGATCTTCCAGAGGAGTAAGGGAGGTGCCAGTGATTCTTTTTTGCTGACCTTACAACTCTCTCCCGAGAGCCTTCCGATCCTGATTATTACAGCTCTCATACCAGACTGCAATGCTGTTGGTCAGGACACTTTCAGTGGTGCCCCTATAAAAGGTCTGAAGTATGGAGCTTGGTAATTTTACCTTCCTAAGTTTCCTTAGAAAGTGCAAGCGTTTATGAGCTTTTTTGACTGTGCTGGATACAAGGACTGACCAGGATAAGTTCTTCGTGAGATGAACACCCAAGAACTTTGTACTGTTGACCCTTTCCACTGTCCTCCCTTTCATCACTAGAGGTTTGTGTGGTACTTGAGATCTTTTGAAATCAACAAGCATCTCCTTTTGTCTTGCTGACATTCAGTGCTAGATTGTTGCTGCCACACCAGATCAGTAGTTGATCAATTTCATTCCTGTAGGCCTCCTCCTCTCCCGTCTGACCAGCCCTATAACAGTGGTGTCATCTGCAAATTTAGTGATCCTATTAGTCTCATATGTGGCTATGCAGTTATGTGTCAGCAGAGTGAAAAGGAGAGGGCTTAAGACACACCCCTGTGGTACTCCTGTGTTCAGGATGATACTTCGGAGCTGTTCTCATCCACACAAACTTTTTGAGGCCTTTCAGTAAGGAAACTCAGAATCCAATTGCTGTCATGCTAATATCAGATTCTGAGGGATGACCGTGTTGAAGGCAGAACTGAAATCGATGCATAGCAGTTTTTGCCTTCTAAGCGGGTCAGTCTTTCATGGAGAGCTAGTGAGATGGCATCCCCTGTACTGCGGTTTGTCCTGTGTGCGAATTGCATTGCATTTATTGCAGGCATCTGCACAGGGACCAATTGTTTTTTGTTGTAAGCTTTCACCAAACATTATTATTATATCCACAAATCCAGAATTCTGTCATCCTTTGCTATTTTTTTTTTCAGAATTCTTATTTTTGGTTCGTTTCTTGGGTAACACTCTGTTTCCTTTTCGCCCTGGTGACCACTGCTTCAGGTGAAGCAGTGGATCCATCATGAGAGAGTTCTTCATGCTTGATATGATGGATACAATCATACTATATCAGTCTATGAATAGACTTAGCTATTTGTGTGGCAATTCCTCCATCAAGCCTCCGCTATTGGACTTATTTACATATTGGGCAGCTGTATAGTTGTCAGTCTTTATTGCTTCTGAATTTAAAAGATGATGTTTAGTGTCTAGTGCAGGCTAGCAGGCTGTGAGATTAGGTTGGTGTGTGACTTTGTGCATATTGAAGGGAATACATTAGCAGAGTGCTGATAGTGGCAACATTGCAGAATACTGGAGGAAAGTAGTTTCACTTTTCTCCAGTATTGTGGAGTCTCAGAGTTGATGTTAATGGAGGTGTTGGGGGGGGGGGTGCAAACCTTCCCCCTCTGGAAAAATATCAGATGGAGATTTTGTACTTTTCTCAGTAACGGCCTTTCCATGTATTTGCTTTTGAAAGTCTGAGTTTGAGCAAACTGCCTTTTGATTGGTTGCCTGCAACCCATAGACAGCATTAGAATGTTATTAATGAACAGAAAACGTTATTTCTTTCACGTTTCTTAAAACAGATTCTATAGATTTAAAACAAAACACAATAGCAAGGTACCACAAGAACAAACTTTACTGACAGACTTGCATAGACTTTTCTTTGACGGTCACCAGTGTGCATTTTCCCCAGGATATGTCTAGAATGGATATGTTTCTTGACAATGAGCTCTGTGTCTTTGTTTTTTTTTTTTTTGTTTGCTTAGTATAAGCAAGCTAGTCTTACATTCAGCAGTTTTTTTTTTTCCTTTTTGCGAGTTATAAAGTTTCGTATACCCATCCTTGCTATTGCTTGTGAAAAGTTCCTCCATTGGCATTTTTTTCCTGAAACATTTTTGTATTCAAACATAATGGATGAAGGAAGGTTCCTTGCTGGACTGGTGACAGGGTTCCTCTTGTCAGCCAACTCAGAGTTTGATGTGAGAGAGATTATCTGGTACCTTTGTCTCCTTACACTTATGTTTTTTCAGCAGTTTCTTTGGTTTCAGAACAGGATTATTCATGACTTATGGGTGTTGGATTCCCCTCTGGACTTCTTTCTCGAGACCTCACCAAGGTTAACTCATGGCTTTTACCTGGGGAAGGCCATCCTATCTTGTTTGTTTAGTCTTTCCATTGTCACACTGGTTTAGTTCTCTGTTTTCCCATCTAGTAATGGGTAGTGTTCCTGGAACTGTCTGTTCTCAGATATAGGGTAGGTCCTTGAGGACAGGGTTTTCCCATCGGCATCTCTGGACTGGTCCATCCCTCGAAGAGGAGTTACCATGAGTCCACATGTGGATCTGCTGCCAAGATGCAAGAGACTGAGCAGAGCAGTAGTCTACCTTTGGTGGAATCTTGCTTTAGAAGTGTGGGTTCCCTACTCTAGGGATGCTCACTGGTTTTACAGCACCGGGCTAGATGCAGGTTTGTCATTTTCTTGTACTGCTGTCAATTCTAGCCTGTCCCAACTTTCCTCCTGTTTTGCGTGGGCTGTTATGGATCTTAGCTTAGTGTTAACCCTAAGTTTAAGGAGCTTTCGTCAACCTTCCATTTGACTTCCTAAAGAGTCCTATTGTGTGCAGGGATGTTCATTTCCTCCAAACTGCTTATGGAACATAAACTGCTTTAAGTTGGTTATGTAGCACATTAGTGTTTGTTTGTAGTTAGGTCTGGGATGTATCCTTGCCAGTGGTTTCCCTACCCTTGGTCAAGTATGCACTGGACTTTGTATCAGCTTGCTGAATACACTTCACCTTTCTGCATCTCCTTATCCCTGTTCCTCCTAGGGAATTACTGCTGCTGCAGTTTGTGTTTCTGCACCCTGACTGATGCTCTGTATTAACTTTTCATGTTTCTCATTTGTAGGGTCACAGAGTTGGTATAAGTAAAGGGATGTTTGGGTGCAAGGGGAGATTGTCCTCTTGCCAGAATATTATTTTATTTTTTGTTAGCCAAAATTTCAACCATTTTCATCTGGTGTTGACTTGAGGCATAGTAGAATAATTGGCATTTTCTTTGGAGCCAGCCTTTGTCGCTGCTGTTACACAAGGTTGGAGACAACCTGATTCTGTTGTTGTCCTCCTCAGGATGGTTAATATTTTGTATTGCCCTGTGGCAGAGTAAAATTAGTCTTTCTTGCCACCTCTGAGCTGATAAGTGTCAGTGAGTATTCACCGTTTCCCAAGCTCATGCACTTCTGAAGCCCAGATCTAACAGAAATTGTGGTCTGAGAGGAAGACAGGGCTGGCAATGAAGGATATTCCTTTGTCGCATTGGGGCCTTGAGGTCTCAGCTATGTATTTTTCTCTCTCCAGGTTTGAGCCCTGGTGGTTGGATCTTTGGTTGCTCTTTGTACTCTCTTGTAGTCTAGAATCAGTGAGGATTTTTTTCTTCACCCTGTACAGTCTTGTTGCTGCTGCAGCAACACCTTACTAGGTGTTTTGAGGTAGATTCCCCACCTTGGGCTGTGATTTTCTTGTTTTGGCTGGCTTGGCTTGGCTGAATTAATTCCCTGGGGGAACAGTCTGCTAAGCCTTTTGTTCACCTCTCCATTTGACAAAGAATTTGGTATTTTGGTAGGGGCTTTGGTCCTGCTTAATGCCTTCCTAGGTGACTTGCAGATCCCTTTTTTTGTCCGGTAGTTTGCTTCCTCAATAATTGACTCCCATTTCTTTCTCTGGAAGAATATAAAGGCCCTATACATCTTATAGGCTTAGGGTTAAGTCTCCCTGCTAGTCTGTGACCTTTGGTCTGGCAAGTCTTTGTATAGGTCCTCAGTCCATTCTGCCTCATTAGGCAGGTTTTCTGAATTATCAGTGTGAAGGGAAGTTTTTTGGCATTCCTTAGAGAGCTGCCCCTGGAGTATTTTCCTCTGCGGGATGTGGGCTTACTGCTGATCTCCTTCAATCTTGTCTGCACAGAAGACCTGGGAGGTGACCTAGATGACTTTACTTGGTTGATGGAAAGACTGCTCCTCTTTTTGAGAGAAGATGATTTGTAGTTACTTCCTTTCCTTAGTCCACTGGGCTTTGGATCTGATCCACCAGGCTTTTGTTTGGGGTCCCTGGAGATGGTATCAGGTTTTTTTGTTCCTCCTTTTATTTCTTTTGAGTGTTTGGTGGGCTGCCCTGCCCAGATTGCAGGAGCATTACAGGTTTTGTCAGAGTTGTTCAAGCACTTGCCACAGACGGTGGCCTTTTTACAGAGGAACCTTCTGTCTCATCATTTTGGTGTTATGGCAGAGTTACCTTACCTAAGATTCCTAGAGCCGAGGTTCCTTGTAAAATGTGGGGTATGTCTGTTAAAAAGCTGATGAGCTAGGTAGGTGAAGTTGCATGCCATGAGAATTTTTTCTTCAGTGTTGATGATGTCATGGAAGTGAGTTGCATATTGTCTCCCCTTATTTACCAGCCATCCAGACAAGTACATAGTGCCCGAAGTGAAGAAATGTATTGCTTTCAAGAATTTGTAAATACGAAGGTATAATTTGTAGGTACCAATGGTGGTGCAGCTACAACCACCAGGCTTCCTATCCCATCAAGGAAACTTTGTAGAAAACTGAAAGCTTTGGATCTGGATTCTATTTGGTCTTAACTATGAGTAGATTAATTGTGAAGCCTGCTGCATTTGTGTGTTGCTGGGGAAAACTGCTTTAAGGTTTTTGTTTGGTTTCTGAAAAAAGGAAAATAGATATTAGATAATTTTTAGAAATTTTCATGAGCATAAAAAGAATCTGCTGTGTGTCATTTGTTTTTTCAAGGGTGTGCAAATTCCTAGAGAGACTGCAGGTGCTAATGTAGAGATCTTGAAGTATAGAACAAATTATTACTATTTCAGGAAATTATATAATTCATTAAAATGGCAGAGATAGTTTAACTTGACGCTTCCTACAAGAGTATAGTCACCCAGAAAGTAACGTTCCTGTGTATCCTTTAAGACTATACTCGTATTTACAGAAGACTTCCTTATACTTTTGAACTATTTTTGCAACTATTCAGTGTTTTCATTGTCTAATTTCTGAAGTGTTATTCACAATGGCACTTTTTCCATTCACTCCCATGACAACACTTCTATTGAGGTAGTCACTCATACCAAACTTCTAGGTGTCACCATTGATGAACACCTAACTTTCGACATGCACATTCATAACATTAAAAAAGCTCACCAGAAACGGAGCATGCTATATCGTCACAAAACTTACTTCAACTACTCTTCCAATCTAGCCCTTCCCGCCTCCTTTCTGCTCCCCTCCCTTCTATATGGCGCCCCTCTCTTTACCAACATTCAGACAAGCCTAAAATCCAAACTGCAATCCTGCTATAATAAAATTGCAAAGTTTGTCACAAATGGACAGCACCTATCCCACCACTGCACTTCCCTTAGACAAATGAACTGGCTCAAAATACCTCATCACCTTACTTACATTCGACTAACCACTGCCCATAAACTAATTCACAATCCATCCAGCTGCCCAGCCCTTTCTAATCTGTTTAAACTATACCACCCAAATAGACCCCTCCGATCTGAAAATCAGATGCGTTTACAGGTCGAGATACCCAACCTCACTGCTGGCTACTTGCTCAACTCCTATTCCACTGCTAAGCTATGGAACTCTCTCCCAGCCTCACTTAGATAAACTAGCAGCACACTCTTCTTTAAAAAGTCTGTGAAACTCTACCTCTATTCCCACTGGCAATGTCATTGCACTAACTCCCCTCAACCCCCTACCTGACCTTTTCTGTCTCCCTGTTCTTCACACACCTCTGCTCTCTTCTTCCATTTCCTCCTCCTATTCCATCTCCTATACATCCTTAACAGCTAACCCCCCTCTGTACCATCACACAAATGCACTGACAACTGATATTCTTAGCACCCTCAGTGCCTCTTCCTGTATAAACAATCTCCCTGTATACCCAGTAGCTAATGTCACTCAAGTGTATTCCCTTTTTCTTGGTTTACCAAACTCCTAGGCAGTCTTAATCTGTTAGAATTCATATGTTTTTGTTAACAAGCTGTATACAAGTCATTGCGACTGTATATTCTATCAACCCAAACCAGACCCAACTGTTATTTTACATTTGTATCTCTTCTCATAGCATGTATTGTACTATTAGTTTTTGCTTTAAGTAATTGTATGTATGTTACCTCTGTTGAACTTTGGCACTGTATCTTGTGCTTTAGCTAATTGTATATATACATCTCTGTGGAGCTTTTCCCCCTGGGCCTCCACTGAAAATGGGCACTTTATGGCCCAGTGGACTTTCCCAGTAAACAAATGCAATAAATAAGTCTTGGTACATATGTATTCCTAAAACTTGGACATTAAGGTGTCATCTGCAAGCTGGCCTAATTTGCTAAGCATGCATAATAAAATGGTCATCATAGGATGTACAGAGTTGGAGTTGAGGAGTATTTTTAAAACATTATGCAAAATGAGATTTTACATGTTTACCTTAATAATGCAAAAATGGGGTGTGATACTATCATACTGGGGTGGTCTGTGTTAGCAAAAATGACATTAAAACACGATGGGTAATCTGAAGGCATTCTGAGATAAATGCTTGGTAGGTAAAGGAGCTGTAACATTTAACTATATTTTCATAACTATATTAAGTTCATAAAAAGCTGTGTGATCTGCAGGTGAAAAATTATGCCATTTTATACAAAACAGTAAGGCACAATGTTGCTGCTGATACATGCTTACTATCTTCCAGACATGGTTTTGTAAATTAATGTTTTAAAGTATTGAGAAGGTAGTGTATGCATAATTTGCGTAGATTGTGCAGCATCACAAAACACCAGTATGGTATCCCTCTTTGCCATACATAATTGGAAAACATTCAAACAAATGAGCAATTCTGTCGCTGATACCTGGATCTGTCTTGGACACTTGCAGAGCTGTAACCCTTTGTTTAATTGTAACACTAGTTATTTTTGGCAAATCATACCATTTTCTTTCATAAATCTGCAATATAAATCAGCATCTACAGACAGACCTTTAATAATACACCAGTGTAAAAATATTAACACAAATATAGCCTGTTCTCTACAGAGGGGCTTTTATATCTTACATTTGTGTATCTCAAATCATGCATCCGATATTTCATGTCTTATGAAGAAGTTAGTAGAAAAGCTCTATGGAAGCAAATTGTTTAAAAATTCTGTAGAATCTGGGCAAGAAAAGGGATTTTTGAAAATATTTGTAGAAAGAAAAATGTGTTCATTAGAATTTGCATATTGCTGACCAGAAGTGTAAAAACTGTCCGCCTGTGCTGTTGAAATAGAGTTGGTAAAACAGTCCGTTAATGGTATGGAAAAATGGGCCTGGATAACAAGGAAATTCCATTACTCTTCTTTCCAGTATCACTATGGAATCTTTAACATTCACCTTTAGACGGATGGGATTGCTGTTTAATTACTTATCCAAAGAATAGAGGCATTCATGCAAGATAGATTATTGACAATTGAGAATGAATAAACAAAATTATTGAATTTGGACTAGACATGGGTGCACAGTATAAAGTTTAATATGAAGACATTTAAAGCATTTAGAAAAAGAAGACAGACTGAAAATCTAACTTGAGCAAGTACATACATTCTGGGCACATGGTAGTTCCATTTGGTGAAACACTGCTGATGTGTGTATGTCTGTCTGCACAAACCTAAAGTTAAACCCAAAAACAAATTTGCAGATGCCAGGAACATTAAATGTACATTTTAATGAAACTTTTTGTCCACTATCCTAACTAATGAACTTTATCAGAGAAAAACCTCCCTCTGGCATCTTCCTTAAATGTAGTAACAACAGTGCAATCTTGTGACTTAAAATAAAATGTCAATAACAGTGACTTTGATGCACTGTAACACTACAAATCATATAAAATCATTCATTACTAAAACATGAAACATTTCTAGATTGCAATTGTAGCACATTTAAGAAAGATGCACTGCATTAAAATTGTGAGAAGTTTCAGAATTAAGATTTTTTTTTTTATTTTGGAAAAGGTCCCCCAGTTTGATAAAGGGGGTAATTGGGATGCTTATGATGAGAAACAGGATCTGCACTGGCAAGTATTGTTGGATGCTACAAATCCCCCGGGCATTAAGGAGGGGTTGTCTATCAACAGTTTGTTGTTGATTAAAAGGTTTAGATACGTTAGGATTATTGGGGAATATTTGCACATCTCTTTATATTTAATTATTTGTATATTCAAACTTTTTTTAATATAGTATAGCTGAAGTTGATGTGAATAATATAGATTATTGTTCTATGATCACTAGGATTACATAGGATAATGCTGTCAAACAGATTAAATTTACACACTACTGCAAGACAGTTTGGTTCAAATGATTCTTTTTGGCAAATGTACCATGTTTAACTCCATGTAGTCTTGACTTTTTCAGGAATCTTTATTTACTGGTTACATCTGTAGTATTTAGAGAGAAGTGTCCATGTTACTATTGTTTAAAAATGTTGCCACCACTAAAGTAGGTAATCCTAGGTCCATTCTTTTAGCTACTCTTTTGGGCATGTGTTTTGAAAGGGTGGTATCAAATTTAATGTTGGAACCTTTGAAGTTTAGTCCAGATGTTACTTAACATGGTTTGATGTCAGGCAGATTACATGTTACTAATTTTGAGTTTGTATTATTTATATGGGAGGCCCTTGAGGGTGGATTTCTTGTAGATGTGGTATAGCTTGATATGGCTAGAGCCTAATGATAACTGTTCAGCATATGTAGGTTTTGAAATCTGTGGTAAAAAAACAAACAAAAAAAAAACAACGTTAATGTTGACGTGATAAGATGGGCGAGTAGTCTTCAAAATAGAGTAAAAATTGGAGACAAATTGTGAGAGTACAGAAAGTTCAGTACTGGTGCTCCCCAATGGTATGTATTGGGACCAATATTATTTGCTATTTTTTAGGTCAGACTTTGAGCAATCAAGTTAAATATGGTTGACTAAGTATGCTAATGACACAACAGTGGGTACTGTTGTTTCCTCAATGGATGATCAGAAAAAGCTTGATGATTTTACTTTGTTATGATATTGTGGTCGGCATCAAGTAGTATGAAATTTAATGTTGAAAAAAAAAATATGCATTTTGTTTCTAATAATAAAGTATCTTTATGCAATGTATAATTTATTGCAGAAAGTAGAGGTCATGAGATTTGTGAGTGAGAATTATTATTTTTTGAGCAGCATGTGAGAGATGTTAGAAAATGTTCTAGGGAAATTGATATTTTAAGTACATTAAGTCGTTTGTATAGTACTTATTCCTTTGTTTAAGGCTATTGTGAGACCTTTGATAGAATATGAAGCTTCAGTTTCTTTTTCTAAATCACAAGTTGTCAGATTGAGTCCAAAGATGATGTACTAAATAGATTGTGTTAGAAAGAGCAGAGTTATAGGAATAGATTGAAGAAATTGTCTCTGTTTACTATTGTAGATTGTTGAGAGGTAATTTGATTACTATTTACAAATGTTTGAAAGGGAAAGCATTTGTTGCTTGTGTAGAGCTTAATGTTTTAAGACATAAGCATGAAACAAGAAATAGCAATTTATTTGTTTGAAAATGATTTGGGGATAAAATGAATTGTTATAGATGTTTTCATCCCACAGCTGTTTTTATGGTGGAATGTATTGCCGTATGGCATCAGGTGTGCAGAGATGTTGGTTATATTTAAAAATAATCTGGATGATTGGTTTGGGGAGAGCATGTTTGATCCAACTTCTGTTGGTGGCAAGCTGTTAGAAGGCCTTTTTAGGCTTTGAACGTGTATCTTATGAACACTGAACTTCCACCCGTTTCCTGTCTGAAACCACTTCATTGATTCTCTGCTAGTGCTGGGCCTTTATTTGATGTGAAAATGTACTGCTTAGGCAAACTTTATATTTTTTCATAGAAGTTTGTGTGGGGCGTTTTGTTATTTGGGCAGAGACAACAGTGTGTTTAGTGCTTATGTTAACACTGACAGTTTGGTGACCATTTTTTTGTCAGATTATTTTTTGCTTCTGAGGGAGTACCGTTAGGATTTTACTGCACTGCTTGTGTTCACACTGTGACAAGTTACCTGCCATTTGGATCTTTGAGTGTTGACTCTGTTTTTACACGCTATGTAAGACTTGTGTTCATGCTGTAACAACTTACCTGCCATGTGTTTCTGTCCGACTACTTTTGCTTATAAGGGATTCTGCAGGATTTTAATGTACTGCTAGTGCATTCACTAGGCATGTGTTTTTAGTGTTCCCAAGGTGACAACTTAACCTGCAGTTTATTTGTCAGACTCATTTTATTTTTAAAGGGTTTCTGACAGTATTTTCGTGGCTGCTTGTGCATTAGAGTGTACCGGGAGACTTTTTTTCTTCAGGGCTAAGGATAAGTGCACTATTTGTGTAAACTTTGAACATCTTAACTTCTGACTGACTTGTTCCAGTGATCCTAAATGCATCTGAAGCATCCTCCTGTGTCACAGCAAGGATACTTACACCACTCCTGTTAGTCTGACTTCTCCAGTAACTAGAAAGAAAAAAATAACTTGAGAGCCCTTGCTGTCTACATAGGCAAAATATATGGGACTGACAATGGTAGGTGCATTCGCAGTGGCTATTTGTTGTTCCTCGGACCACTCCGTCACTTCTCTGGCTTTGTCTGGTGCAGTTCTTTACTCCACTATGAACTGGGGGTCAACTACATTCTCTTCAGTTGTTTCCAGTGTCTTAGTCCAGGCATAGGAGAACAGTCTTTACTGGGACAGTTTTGTAAGGGGATGCTGCTGGATGTGACCAGGGAAAGAGTCTTATTGGAAGGTCAGAGACAATACCGACTTCATCTGTTGGCATGGTATCTGTAAGAAAAGATTTATTTATCTTTTTCCTTTGGCTAAATAGCTGTTGCAGTCATCAGTCTGGTGCATAACCTTCAGTACCTGTTAATCAGATGAATGTGCTATGGACAGAGACAGGGCTTCGTATCCTACAGATTTTGGATCCCAGTTCTCTTTGGGAGGCAATCTGGTCCTCACAACCTCATTTGGGAGGTGATTTCCCCTCTCCAATTATTACCAGGATAAATTTGGTGGCTTTCTGGGAACTTGTGCACTGAGATGTTTTATATGTGTTAAGTGGATTTGTCCCACACTTTTTCCTCCTTCTGTGCCAGTCTTGGAGGAGGTAAATTTTAATGCTTATCTCGACCCTGATTCACAATCTACACTCCTCATAGAAGCAGGTAGGTTATCTTCCAAGCCTTATCCTTTTGATATATAGGGGAAGGTGTGGAGACAGATTTTTGACATGTCTCTAGTAGCTAAACATGCCTTAAAGTTTTGTATAATTGTGCAGAGGCTGTGTCTAGATTCCTTGCTTCTACTTCTGTTTGAGGAGGGATACCTCCGTATATGATTTTATAGGTAAGAGTTCAGCTTTATATGAAAAAGTTTTATTTGGCTCTTCTACTCAGGTCCACAAACAATTGGATGAAAGACTGAAATTAATTTAGGGAGTTTCTAACATTTTTCGGGCATCTCTTTTGAATCTCCCAAATCCTCTGTTATGCATAAGAAATGACTGGAGATAGTAGGATGCAAACAGTAACTATTAGGAACCTTTCCAATAAAGTAATGGTTTACAACCTTAGGATGGCTATGATGGTATGCCATCTTTTTTAATCCTAATCTCCTGCCTCTATCTCTTGAAACCTGTCCCTACAACTGACTCTGCTCATTCCCCTTTGGCAATGGATTGTCACAGGCTCACGGGGTTAAAGGCATTTCAGGAGGAGAAGAGTTGGAACTCGATGCAAAAACCTCCTTTCAGGAAAGTTCCTCCCCAACCCCCAAACCAAACATATTTTTTCTGTGGGCATTCAGCTTTGCTTACACTAGGAGTCATAGAACCAGTACCATTTTTTTTTCCAAGTGGTGAAGGTTTATATTCCAGAATGGTTCTGGTACCACAAAGCCTTCTCGGAGACGGGGAAGATTTATGGAAACGTGACCTGAAGATCTCTGAACTTCTGTGGCTGAGTCACACGTAGTCTACTTACAACAAATATAAGCAAATTCCAGCTTTTCTCTCTCTCTCTCTCTCTCTCTCTCTCTCTCTCTCTCTCACATTGTTCTCCTTAATCTCCGAATCATTCTGTATCAAAAGTCTACTCAGAGTCCCTTGGGAGACATTTCCTATGAGGGTTAAGGTTTAAAGCTTGTGTATTTTTGGGCATACCAACACACATCATATGATATGGTACATCAACAAGCTGAAAGCACAGTGTCAGACCCCTTTACCAGGCTGGCTGTTTTTGCTTGGGTGTTAGCTCTTCAGCAATTGTTAACCCCCAAGCACATTACTTTCTATCAGAGCAAAACATAGTGGCAGACAGACTGAACAGGTCCAGGACAGACACTCACAAATAATTTGAATGAGGGGACTTCAGATATTAATCCAGTTCTGGAGGGCACCTCAGAGAGAGCTGGTAGCCTCTCTTCAAAACAGGCAATACATGCTTTTGTTATTCCCTTGCAAGGGAATTTTCTTTATGCTTTCTACCCTTCCACTAATGTCCATGATGATTCTGAAGATTCAAAAGGACCCACTTAAAAATAAATTTTGTGGTGGCCTCCTCCTGGCCCAGGCTGATGTTCATAGGTAAATGCTAGGCAATTGGTCTGCAGACTATTACATGCCTTGCCAATAACCACTGACCAAAGGTGTGAATCAAACACTGTATCTTGTGTATTTAAGGTAAATACATTACATTAACTGGTGTGCCATCCCCAATACTGTTTCTTCCTTTTTATGGAATAGTCCAAGGGCAATTACCAAAAGCTTCTTCAAAATCTGGATCTACTCACACAGGACAGGCAGGGTTTGATGTACCCCATTGTAGAACATCTTTAATTATCTGCCTGGATTCTAATTATGTATTTAGGCACTCTTTTTTTGGAGCATTTGCAGTAGGTACTAAAGGAAGCAGGAAATCCTGCTACTAGAAGATCTTATATTGATGTGCAAGACTTTTCTAGTTAGAGCTCTGGTTACTTGATGGACACCATCTGGGATTGTACCACTGGTGCTCCAATATTTGAGTTTCTAGCCTTTATACTACTATAATGTACATCTTGTGGCCAATATAGTATGTCTGCCCATAGAGCGTTCTCTTTCCTCAATATTTTTATCAAAATTGTTTCTGATAGGAGTGCTTCACCTGAAATCACATTGCAATCAGATAGCTCCTTCTTGGGATCTTAACTTTCTGTTGGAGATCTTAACCACATTTCCATTTGAACCTACACACTGCACGTGTTAGTGTGTTTAAGATTCATTATGTGCAAAACTGTTCTTGCATTTGTTCTGACATCTGCAATGTCAGTACCCGGATTGCAATCTATCTTAGTGGATATACCCTATCTGGTCTGTATTTAGGATAAGGTGTCTGGGAAAAAAAATCCCTCACTCATGCCGAACTTTGTTTCAGAGTTTATTTGAATTAGGCTATCAATTTTCCACTTCCAGTGTTCTGTTCAAAACCTCAGAACTGTGGAGAGAGGATTTCACATACTCTGTGCGCAGGCAGCTCGGGTACTGACGTGTCAGAACCAAGTCCTTTAGAAAAGCCAGTCTATTTATTTCTTATACTGGGACTAAGAAAGGACAACTCTTGTCGCACCGATATCCAGTTTGGTTATTCTTGGCTTTTGCCTTTTGCGATACCGTCCATGATAATTTCCAGGCAGTATTAAGGTATACTCTCTGTAGGCTTTGTCGTCTTTGGCATATTGGAAAAAGGTGGATTTTAGAAACTTTCAGGGGATAGTGATGTTGTCCTCTGTATGGAGCTGTACAAGGAGTTACATACTGGATTCTTGGTCCTAACAAAGCCAGTCCTGGATCTAAACATTCTCCACCAGTTCCTGGATCCATATTCTTCCTCCTTCCAGGTTAAATAAGTGATGGTATTCTACGAATAGGCTACTGTAGCAGTGGGAATGATGAACATAGTACAGATGGTCTTCATATTCATCATTGCTGCAGTACCTGAAGCTGTGCTTATTGTTTTCCGCATAAGCTATAACAGCTGGCCAGCTTCCAAAGCTTCAAGGCACTTTCCCTGCACCCAGGCCATTAGTCAACTCAGACAGGTTTGAGCGCAAGCCCTTTAGAACTTTCCTGCCTCTGAAGAGAGTTCTCCTATATGGGCTTTCGAAGATCGGCTTGTGCTGTTCCATTGTGGGGTAGATAAGTTCCCTTTGGGGGAACTTACCACATATTTTTAATGTTTAAATTTACTGTTCCATTTGGGAAAGTATGTTTTAAGCTAGGAATGTGTGTTTTTGACTATCATGTGACTAAATGAGAGCACACATTTGTGTTTGACAATTTAAAAGTTCCAAAAACAACAAAACGAAGATAGGGACTCCAGGAACCACAAAGAGACAATGTGTTTAACACATTGTCTCTTTGTGGTTCCTGGAGTCCCTATCTTCGTTTTGTTGTTTTTGGACAATTTAAAAGTTGATGTAAATATTCTAAAAATGTTTTTCTTCTGTGGGGAAACTGTTTAAATTACTTTTGGGGATGGTGAAGTATATTAGAGTGCTTTTTTACTGTTTTTATTTTTCCTTCCTCCTCTTCATACTACTTATGAACTTTTACTGGCTTATGCTGCTTAGCTTCACCTGGAAAGACGCACCATTTTCGCCTTGAACATGGAACAAACTGTCACACTATTGGCCCTTCTTCCAACCACACAAAGAAAAAGTGAACTAAACAGCCTTTGCCAGTACAGCAAGGTAACATTTTGCTGCAGATCGTTGGCTCTGCTTTGGCCAAAGCTGGTTCCTCAGACCACTTCTTTTTTCCTTGGTTCCTTGTAGTGCTGCCTATACACCCACTATGCACCAGGGGTTAGCCACGACCTCTGTGGCTTTTGGTGTCCTCCCAGTGAGCAACAGAGTGTCACTTTTGTCAGTGTTGGGAGAAGGGGCAGGGAAGGTGACCCTGTTTAGCCAAAATGTTGTGCCTATTCCTGAGGAAGATGCAGCTGCCATTAAAACACTGTCCAAACTTTCTTCTCGGGGGGGGGGGTGTAACAGCAGAAAAACTGTATGCCTTCTGCTTCAGTTTCACTGGACAGGAATACTTGTCTTGCCTAAGGTCTTATACAGGTTATCGACCCTTATTGTGTGCTTTCTGGTAAGAGAAAAGGGGATTCATCCTAAGAGATTCAAGAGGAATGTGATGGGACAGATGCAGGTTTTTCTTCAGAGAGTTCTGTTTCAGACTCCAAGCAGAACATTATATGAATGTTCATGTGAAGAACTTTCTTTCTCTGAGACTTTCCAGTATATGCCAGTGTTTTCAGTGGGAGAATCATGAGCTTTCTCATTTTCTCATAAAATAATATAAAATGTTAAAACTGGAATTTCCAGAACCTCTTCCCATTCCCCCAGTGTTATGAGCATTGGATGATGTGTATATCACTGCCTGTGGTTTCCCTGGTAGCCAGCTTGCCTCACCTAAGAAAGCAGATAGAATGTATAAGGTTCCTCAGTCTTTCAAATTTCAAAACATTCATCCCAGACATGATCCAGCAGCTGTAGCTTTAGTTAATCTAGCTGCTGGCAGGCATTTTATGAATTCTAATCCTTCCCTTCTGACAAGGATGGGATGACAGTTGATACATTTGGGGAAAAAAGTGCATGTTTTGGCCCTGGGGCCTTTACAAGCCTAGCTCATAGAAGTGCCCTGGCATTGTGCTGCCCATCATTAGTTCCCAGTGCCTCTATCAAGTAGAGTCACTGGAGTGATCCCCAGGGTGAACTTTATTTCCTATTCACTCATCAAGATCTCTCTTGAACAGGGCTAGTGTGGTATGGGAAGTCTATTCCAGAGCATGGCAGTCTCTGGATTATGAACGTGTCCCTCCAGCATGTTCTGTTGATTGTGGTAATGAGGTTGAGGTCTCTGGAGCATGTGGTATGGAGGGTTTGGGGTTTCTTTAGATGTAGGATTTCTAACAGAGCTTGGTCAGACATGGCTTTGTAAGTCAAGCAGAGATCGCCTTTTAGTAGACGATATGAGAGAGAATAGCTGGAGTTTTTGAGTCTGTCCATGTAGGACATGTTTAAGGCCTAGGATCCTCTTTGTGAGGTTCTTTTTGTGGCCTCTCCAGCTGTTGCAGGTGTTGTCTAGTGAGGTACATCTATGATTGGTCTGAGGGAAGAGTGGAGAGAAACTGCCTCTTTCTTCCTGGATGTAAATCCCTTGGTAATGAGATGTGCCACATAGAAGACGTTTCTGACCACAATGGCAATGTGGTGGTTGAAGGAGAGGTTGCTGTCAACCTGTGTACCCAGATCTCTTATAGTGCCTTCAGTGTTCAGTGGGCTCCCATCGATGTGGTAATTAGTGGGTACTGAGTTTTTCCCAAAGGGGATGACTACCAATTTTTTGGCATTAAGCTTAAGGCCAGGGTTTCGACACCAGTCATTGGTCTCGGTGAGGCCTTTCTGTAGGATGTCTGCATCACTTGGGGAGTTAATAATGGCTCTCGGCTTGCAGTTGTCTTCAAATTTGGTGAGCCAGAGTCCCTCCGTGTTGACCTGGACATCTGAGAAGTAGATGCCAAACAGGAGAGGACCCAGGACTGATCCCTGTGGAACTGCACTCGTGACTGGTCAACAGTCTGACTTGGAGTCCGCTACTTTCACACTGTGTGTTTTATCTGTGAGCCAATTTGCAACCCACCTAACGATATAGGGGTTGATGTCTAGTTTGGTGAGTTTATCAATAATTCCTGACTGAGAAATGGTATCAAAGGCCTTGGCCAGATCGAAGTAGGCTGTATGAACTGCCTTATCTTAATCCACCGCTCTGGTGACTGACTCAGAGAAGGCAACCAGGTTGAGCAGGCATGATCTAACTTTCACAATACCAAATTGAGTGAGATCTAGAGTTTGGAGATTTCCTATATCCTTGTTAATTAGGTCCATGATGATGCGCTCCATAGCCTTGCATATCAGACTTGTCAGGCTAATGGGATGATAATTTCCAGGGAGAGGGATGATTGTAGCAGTGTGCCATTCGATAGGGATAAAGCCATAGGTAAGGCTGTGAGTGAACAGAGCACACAGATGTGGTGCCAGTTCACTTTTGTAATTTATGTAGAACACAGCTAGGGATATTGCTGGGTCCCATGGAAGCTGTATTCTTGGCCTTAGCAGCTTTAACCTGTGCTGCAGTAATGTAGAGTGCCTGGCATTCTTCTGGTATAGAGATTGGTCCATTAGGGGGGGTAGAGAGGGGTAAAGTTGGCACTGAATTTGTCTGCCAGTATGTTGGTAATATTGGATCTATATCACCATATCGAATGGTGATAAGTTTGAATGCCATTTGTTTGAACCAAAAAGTCTGAAAGCCCTAAATTGTGACGTTATGGAACATCATATTTTTTTTCCCCAGGGAAGCCAAGCGCCCCACTTCAGTTTGTTTTAAAGTTGTCCCCCCCCCCCCCCCGGGAAAAAAAATCACTGTTTCACGAGTTCGCTCTTTAGGGTTTTCGGACATTTGGGTTCGAACAAAGAGTGTTAGAACTTATCACCATTCGATGTGGTAATATAGACCTGGTAATATTTGTTGGCTCAGTATAGGAGATACCATTGTGCAGTACCTCAGAGCAAATCTGGGTATTGCCATTGAGATTTTTGATGCAACTGAAGAAGGCTTTGTGGTTGTTTTTAGTGTCTGCCGCAATTCTGCCTTCATAGATGGCTTTGGAGGTTTTGATGAGGGATCTCAAGTTTTTGTTTTGGCTAATAAGGGAATTGTTCCAATATTGCGACTTCACCTTTTTCTGCAACAGTTTCTTCCTTCAGTTGTAGAGTTTATTAATAGCAGGGGACCACCAGACTGGCTTCCTTTTTTTTTTGGAGGAGAGCATCTTGATTCTGTTGGGTATGGCTAGTGCCATGCATTTATGTACGTATTCGTGCGTTGGTGTATTATTTGGCAGTCATGCATCTATTGTCCATTGGCATGGGTGCTGTGAAGTTAGCCACCTCTGTTTTTTTAGGAGTCCAGAGTCAGCTTTGGGGAAGTTTTTCATGGTGGATACCATTGCAGGGGAGTGTGGGTGAGATGTTGTTTTCCATGGTGATTAGTTTTTGGTCCAGTCTAACCAGGGAGGAATTGACTATATTGGTGTAGAGCAATGGTTGCCCATGTTGGTAATAACCAGGTCAAGGATGTTGCATTGGAACTGATAAATTTCAGGAAGCATTGGGCCAGTGCATTGGTGCTTGAGTAGTTTTCCCAGTAGATGGATGGGTAGTTGAAGTCTCCTTGTATGAGAATGTTGGGTTGGACCTTGATAGATTCCAGGGTGCTTAGGTTGGAGACCTACAACAGGCTTTGACATGGATCCACAGTCTTACCCAATGTTAGTTGCACCTGAAGCACCTCGGATGCATTATGCTGGGCTACTAGTCTGGAGGTGTGCATATCCTGTGTGAATATGGAGACACCACCGCCTTTGGAGCTTTGTTCCATGTTTTGTGGCTGAAAGGTGTGGAATGAGTTGTAACCTGGTAGCGCAGGGGTGCTTTCAACCACTTTAAACCAGGTCTCCGTTACAGCACAAATGTTGTTGATCTCCATTTTGAGGAGTGCTTCGAGCGAGTGCATCTTGAGATTTAAATGTCTAGCATTGGGCAGCATGACCCTGAGATTGCATTTATTTATAGCTGTTACTGTGGTAATTTTGGTCTTTGGAACACCACCTAAAAAAGGCACTATAGGAGTGGTAAGAGCCTTAGCCAGTACCCGGAAACCCAGGGGTGACCGATGCAGACCATCTCTGGCAAAGCATCAAGGTCTGACAATCATGTCATCCCAAGCAGACAGATACTGGATCCCCTTAGAATGACACCAGAAACTTAGCCCATTGTTGAAGTCGATCATTTTTTTGTTTGTACTGCTGTATCATTCTGGGTGACTGTAGGGTACTGCTCAGGGCTAGTGTCACACCTGCCTGGGCTACGTAATTAGAGAGCTCCACAATGTCTCTCTTCATGTAGTCTAGGGAGGTGGGTCTCGGGTCATTCACACCCATATGGACAATGACAGAGCCATACTTGTACTTTTGGAGTGACCTGAGTGTGTGTGTTGTGTGTCTGATTCTGGCACCTGATAGACAGCTGACTGTTACCTTCTCCGTATTCAACCTAGTGAGTGGGACATCTGGGTGTCTCACTATTGAGTCACCTCTGATTAGTATATTGGACAAGGTGTTTAGCCTTAGGGGCTTAGGTTGAGGGGCACACTGTGGAGGTGAGCTATGTGTCCTGTGGTTTGTGCTGTGGTGGTAGAGTGCGATGTTCTTCATCTCACATTGCTGCAGTCCTTACATATGGGTAGTCCGCTGTCCTCGGTCGGACCGAATACCAAAGTATTAGGCTGACGTCGGTCAAGGCCGCTCAGAACTGACATCAGAGCGTCAGGGTATAAGAGCGCATGACCGACGTCATATCCTCAGTCTTTTTTGCCGCATGGTCCGATGCAGAAGCAGCATTGCAAGTGCCGTTCGGCGTTCTGAAATTTTCGTATTCTGAGTTTCAGACCGAATCCAAGTTGGGCTAAGTACCCCGTTGGGGAATATTTTTGTTTTTTCTTGCCTCAGTTAATTCCGGATGTCAGAAAAAGTGAATAATTGTATTTCTTGTGGGAAACAGATACCACATAGGGATTATCACTCTCTTTGTATTCCTTGTTTGGGACCTGAGCACGACGTAGTCGGGTGTCGCTTTTGTGCTAAGTTTAATAAGCGCACCATCAAGCGTAGGTTAGATTGCGCTAGGCTTGTCTTCGGTAAGCGGTGTAATTATAATATGCCGTCGGATCCTCCGACGCCCGCTACCGCGAAGAAGCGCAAAGACAAATCTTTAAAACCCAGACAGGATGAGTCGTCCGTTCCGGACGCCGGCTCTTTAGGAACTACGGGGGAATCTGTGGATCCGGCCGAGGTTTCAGTTGAGTCTCAGGAGGAGACTTTGATTTTGCAAGATGTGGCCTCTCAGGAGGCAGGTCAGGCTGAGGGGGCCTCTCAGGTTACTGTTCTCCCTTCCTTACCTAAGGGGATTAGGCCTTCTCCTTCTGTTTCTAAGGCTTCTTCCAAAGGCAGGGCTAGTTTACCTTTCCCTAGTGTCAGTCCTAGTTCTGCAGGTTCTGTGCCTAAAAAGCACATGCTTAAAATGGCAGAAGATTTAATTACTTTGATAAGAGGTTCTATGCCCCCTCCTGATAAGAGGCCCAGAGTGGAGCCAGAGGTGGAGAGTTTGGAACAGGCCTCAGATGATTCAGAGTCTTCGGCTGAAGACATTCAGGATTTTCCTACTTATTCTGATGCAGAGGATTCCACTCCTTCTGCTTCTCCTCCAGAAGATTTTTCCTTCTCAGAAACACTTCATTCTATGAGGGAGCATTTTAAATGGGAAGGTCAGGATTTCTCTGATTCACGGAAGAGGCTTAGGGAGTTCTTGTTTTTACCACAACATAGGCCCTTGGCTATACCTCCTGTTTTGGATGTTGTGCAAGATGTTTTCTCTGAGGCTTCCCTTAATCCAGATTCTTTGCCTCCTGCGCCAGTTAAACCGGACAGGTATTACAGAGTACCTGAGGCTCATAAATATCTGTATAAGAGTCCTAGGGCAGACCCAGAAACTATTAGCCAGGGACGTAAGGGTGTCAGGGATTCTGTTGTAAAGAATCCAGTTCCTATGGATAAAGAGGCTAGAGCTTTGGATAGATGGGGTAAAAAGGTGTATACCTCTTCTACTTTAGCAATGAGGGCTTTGAATTGCCAGTTTCATATGTTAAAGTATCAGAATTTCTTCCTTACTCAACTAAAATCTAAAGTGGATGCTTTGGCAGAAGGCATTGAGTGTAAGGAATTACAGGATTTGGTACATGTCTCTGAACAGGTGGGTAAGCATTCTTTGCAGTGTGGTTTTGATGCTTTACAGGCTTCTTCCAGGGTGGCTGCCACTGGTTCAGTTCTTCGCAGGCACGCCTGGCTTAAGGATCAGAATTTGTCAGAGCATGTTAAAACTAGAATTTTGGATGCTCCTTTACAGTCTGAAGTTTTATTTGGTCCCCCTGTGGAGTCGGTCTTGAAAAAGATGGAAGACAAGGCTAAGTCTATGCAGACTGTTAAAGACTTCTTGCAGGTGCAGCCTCCAAAGTTTAGTAGGAATTGGCCTACTAAGGGGTGGACGTATCCTTCTTCTGATTCTCAGTCTAGAGGTAGATCTAGACGTGGTAGGGGCAGAGCTCAGAGTACTTTCAGGCCTAGAACGTGGAGTTCACCTGCACAATCTTCAGGTGAGGGCAGGGGCCAGTCCTTTCGTAAACAGGCCCAATGACCTGCATTTTCAGCTGCCAGATTCTTCTTGCCTGGCAGCTCCTTTGGGAGGAAAGTTAGCACTCTTCAAGCAAAACTGGCTTTTAGTCACCCAGGACAAATGGGTATTGGACATTATAAACCGAGGCTACAAGTTTTATTTCCATACATTGCCACCTTACAAAGGTATGCCAGACGTTCCTCCTCAACAAAGGGTAGAGGCTTACAAGCAGATTTCTTTACTTCTTCAAATGGGAGCCATACAGCCGGTCCCTCTGTCAGAAGTGGGCCTAGGTTTTATTCTCGCCTGTTTCTAGTACCAAAGAAAGGGAACACGTGGAGACCGATTTTGGATTTATCTATCCTCAACACATTCCTGGACATTCCAAAGTTCAAAATGTTGACGTTGCAACAGCTTTTACCTCTGTTGGGCAAAGATCACTGGATGATAACTCTGGATCTCAAAGAGGCTTATCTTCATGTTCCTATCAGGCCCAGTTGCAGGAGGTACCTGCGTTCTGGCTGGGACTTTACATTATCAGTTCTCTGCATTGCCCTTTGGCTTATCTACTGCGCCCAGGGTGTTCACAAAGGTTCTGGCTCCAGTGATAGCCTTCTTCAGGTTGAGAGGAATACAAATTTATCCTTATTTGGACGATTGCCTGATTCTTGCTCAAGACAAGTATGAACTTCTTCATCATCTACAGTATGTGATGGCAGTGTTAAGGTGCCTAGGGTATTCTGTGAACGAAACAAAGTCCAGTCTAGTACCCTCTCAGGAAATGTGCTTTCTGGGTGTGAGACTGAATACAGCTTCCCAGATGGCTTTTTTGACCCCGGACAAACAAAAGAACCTTACTCTTTACTTCCATCAATTGTCTCTACGGTCCAGGCTGACTGCAAGGACAGTCCTTCAAGCCTTGGGGTTCATGGCATCTTGTATCCTGGTGCTTCCCAATGCCAAACTGCATATGAGGAAGCTCCAATGGTATCTCAAGAATGTATGGACACAACACTGCCAAGATCTGGACACTGTCATTCAAGTAATACCTTGCATTCAAAAGGAATTTTTGTGGTGGGCTCAGGAATGTCACCTAAACAAGGGACTCTCTGTGACCCGACCAGAGGCGAGTCAGATTCTAACGACAGATGCCTCGGACAAGGCTTGTGGAGCACATCTCAATGGAAAATGGGTTCAAGACACGTGGCCTGCCAGACTTCAACATTTGCATATCAACTTGAAGGAGATGTTAGCAGTCCAATTTGCATTGATGGCTTTCAAAGATTTACTTCACCCAGGGCAAGTGTTGATTCAAACAGACAACACAACTGTCATGTGGTACATCAACAAGCAAGGGGGAACACATTCATACCCTCTTTGCAGACAAGCGATGATTTTGTGGGAGACTGCTCTCAGTTTACACCTCAATCTTCAGGCAAGGTTTCTACCAGGAGCACAGAACTCCTTAGCAGATGTGTTGAGCAGACAGATAGTGGATCCCCACGAGTGGAAATTGGATCCTCATGTATTTCGAAGGTTGACAGTGTTATGGGGAACTCCAGACATAGATCTGTTCGCTTCTCCACTAAATTTCCAGTTGCCAAAGTTTTGCACAAAATGTTTCATCCCACAGCTTGGAAGGTGGATGCTCTATCCTTCAGTTGGAGCAATCTTCACGTCTATGCCTTTCCACCTCTGCCTCTCCTCCCAAAGGTACTCTTGAAGGCCAGACAAGACAAGCCATCCATGATTCTGATAGCTCCAGATTGGCCTCGACAGCACTGGTACCCTCTGCTGAGAAGTTTAGTACAGGAGCCTCCATGGCCTTTGCCTTCGATTCCGCACCTTTTGTCACAGGAGGGCAATCATTTCCTCAATGTCAGGATTCAGTCCCTGCATCTAACAGCCTGGCATATTCTATTCTAGACCCTGGAGGGTCTCAGCTTCCACAACAAGTTTTAAATGTTATTTTGGAGGCCAGAAGGCCTAGTACAAGGAAAGTTTACGCTGATAAATGGAGGAGGTTTTTTGTTTGGAGCAAAGCAAAGGACTTTGATGTTTCCAAGCCTGATTTTAAGTGTTTCTCTTCAATACCTTACAGATTTATTAGACAAGGGTTTGTCTTTCTCCTCTATAAAGGTTCATGCTGCAGCCATTTCTGCTCACTATGACTGTGACCCTCCTTTGTTCTCTCATCCTTTGTTTAAGCAATTTCTTAGAGGGGCAAAGAACATAAGACCCCCACGTAGAGCTCCTACTCCTGCCTGGGATCTCAATTTTGTGTTGGAAAAACTTACTTTACCTCCTTTTGAGCCTGCAGCTACTGCAGAATTGAAGTTTTTGTCCTAGAAGACTGCTTTTTTGTTGGCCATCACGTCTGCAAGAAGGGTTTCTGAATTACAGGCCCTTATGGCAGTTGAACCCTTCCTAATTTTTCATAAGGATAGGGTATCTTTACGTACTAATCCTACTTTTATGCCTAAGGTGGTTTCTAGTGTGGCCTTGAACCAAACTATTCATTTGCCTACTTTTTATGCAGATCCCCAAAACAAAGGGGAGAAGATTTTGCACACTTTGGATATTCACAGGCAGTTGCGTTATTATTTGAGCAGAACTAAAGGGTTCAGACAGTCTCAGCAGTTGTTTGTTTCTTTTGCATTGGGTTCTCAGGGAAAGCCTGTTTCTAAACAAACTATTTCTAAGTGGATTGGTTTTTGCATTGCTTTCTGTTATTCCCATCATGGTAAGGAGATTCCGCTGGAATCAGGCCTCATTCCACTAGGGCTACTGCTACCTCTACAGCCTTTTTAAGGGGGGTGGCTACTAAAGATATTTTGGAAGCAGCTACTTGGAGTTCAGTGCATACTTTTTCTAAACATTAACACCTTCCTCTTTATTCTAAATCTAGGGCTGGATTTGCCACTGCAATATTACAGGGCATTTTGGCAGCTCCTAATGCTTTATGATGTTGCCAACCTCCCTTTACCTCTGCTTTGGGATTCTACCCATATGTAAGGACTGCAGCAATGTGAGATGAAGAACATAGTACAGTTTTGTACCTACCGTAAATGTAGATGTTCGAAGATCCACATTGCTGCAGTCCAATTAACCCTCCCTCCTTCCCCTCTATAGTTTGGAATGGTTGTATGGTTTTGGGTGGTAGCTGTGATTTGTACATATTTTGTTTTTGGGAAGCATTCTGTTTTTGGCTGTGGGCTTTCTTTTTAGGGCCTTCTGACATCTGGGGCAAGAAAAGACTGAGGATATGACGTCGGTCATGCGCTCTTATACCCTGACGCTCTGATGTCAGTTCTGAGCGCCCTTGACCGACGTCAGCCTAATACTTTGGTATTCAGGCCGACCGAGGACAGCGGACTACCCATATGTAAGGACTGCAGCAATGTGGATCTTCGAACATCTACATTTATGGTAGGTACAAAACTGTACTTTTCTGTCATGGAGGTTTCTGCTGTTTGGGTAAATTTCTGTTGAGTGCCTCTACGAAGATGGGCGTGTGGTTTGTTTATGTGAAAGCTGTGATGGTGGGTGTTCTGGAGGGCTGTGTGTTCCATGGGTGTGGTGCAGGTGTTGACCTTCTCCTCTTGACCAGCTAGTCTGGTCTTGGCTGGAGTGATGTATAGCTTCCAGTTTGGTGATACAAGTGCATCTCTCTCAAGTCTGACTGTTGGGTGGTAAGAAGAGAGGGTTGTCTGTGTACATGAGGCAGTTGCTACACTGCCTTAAAATGCCCAAGTGCACCAGGTTGATAGGAGAAAGGACAGGGAACTGTCCTTTAATCATGTCAGGCGGGGTGGTCATAACTATTAAGTACTGGAGCTATTTCTTTGATGAACATCTAGTGTTGATGGCTCTTGGGAGTGCTGCTATAATTGCTACAAAAACCTGCTGAAGTGCAAGGCGATTAGGCTATTTGAAGTGCAAGAGAGAAAGAACTAGCAAGATCTAAGGTAAAAACTGAAGAGCAGACTTTCTGGCACCAGTAATGGTTTACCTCCGTTCGGCGCCACTGAGCAGAGCTTAAACAAGTGCAAACGCAGGCTTTTAAACCAAAAAGTTGAAGGGGGTGGGAAAACTCCCCAAACTGCCACTAAACTACAATTCCTGGGTCAGAAATCACTCCTCAAGTTCAGCTATCATATTTTATTGATATGCCAACAGTTTATGGTGCTCCTCTTGGCCAGAACAGGTTCACAATGTACAGACAGCTCTCTCTTTTTAGTGCCAGGCAGAACCAGAAATTGAGAAGCTATCTCCTGACAAAATGTTTTACTCTGCACCAATACCTTGTTTAGAACGTACCTTCCTTCTAGCAATTCTCAGTTACTTTGGAACAATCAAACCTGCACTGCTTCAGATAAATTGTCAAGACTTCGTAGTATCCGGTTGTTTCACATTTAAAGTACCAACAGTTTTTTATATATATATTTTTCAATTTCTTGCAGATTTTTTTGAATGTATTTGATTTGATCTTTACGTAGCAAAGCAAATGTTTCTTCTGTAGCACTGATTCTGCAAGATTGAGTTTAGTAAGATTTCCTGTCATACTTAGTCACACCTACCACAAACCTGACTCTTAATGATACATTGTTTCTTGTGGCCTTTATTTTGGATCCTTTCCTTGTCACTGTATGCTGCCTCGTTGCCTTTTTCGCATTCTTACTTTTGGCTTGTTTACTCTCATATAATCTCATTGTATTTTACACAGTTCTTTTCATCAATTAATGCTTTAACTGTGTACTTATTTCACTTGGTTTGCACAAATCCACTGCTTTTGATAAGGTCAGACTGTTTCTTTGAATAACGTGACCTTTTTTATTTATTTATTTTTTTTATTTCCTGTAGCACAAATTATTTTGACTATTAATAGAGAATCCTGCAGCTCACCAAACATGCAGGGTTTGGCTGTGTTTTTCAGATCAGTTTGCACTGTAGTCTGTGTAGGCCTTAGCACTGTGTAAAGAACCAACATTTTAAAATTGCAAATTCTTCTTGGGCTGGTGGTAAATATTTATTTTTTTCTGTTTGTGTCGCTGTTTTATATTTTCATCGGGGAAAGTAAAAAGTTTAAACTGTGTTATGGCTTCTCCAGCAATACACAGGAATACAATGTAGCATTTTACTTCCGCAGAAAAACTGCAAAAAAGATAGCCCTACTGTTGGAGCAAAATCCTACTTGCTCAGACAGTCTGCCCATGGTTCATATACTACTGCAGAAAATTCCTATTCACCCCTTGAACCCATGTATAAAACCTTTGACTAACAACAAGGAAAGTGTCCTCCGTTTGGAAATCTGTAGGTGTCAAACCAGTGCCAAGAATTCTCAAATCAACTAGCATCAGTTATTTCTGATTAATCTCAATCCTGCTCACAAGGGGAAAAATCCTAGAAAAAACTTTAGTGAGCAATTCATCACCTACCTCCAAAAACTTTGCTTGCTTCTAATAAAAGCATTTAGTCTGGGCTGGGAGAGGTACTCTGACTGCTCTGTGGCGGTAACCAACGACAGTCTCTGCAGCATGGATAAGACACCTCATTGGTGCAGTCTTCATTGATTTTATGTGGGCCTTTGACACAGTCAGTCTCTCCACCCTGCTGATTGACTTATTCATAGGAGATTACTAGGCTAATGGCTTAAGAGCCGTTACAAGCTTAGCCAATATAACCTGATTTTACTCTGTCTGTGGCTCCCAGGGGCGAGAGGATGGCATGGGTTTGTGCCTATGCCTCGAGTATCTTACAAAATGCCCCTTTCCATAGGGGGCATAGGCACTACCACAGGTGTGAATTTGCGATTTCCCCATCCATTGATCCAAACTGTATTTGAAGAGGGCCAGAGGAAAGGCTCTTTTTAATGAGAATAGGTAGCCTGTTCCAAAGAAGGGGCAATCCCTGAAGACGCACAGCTGTCTCTCCAGCATGTTTTGTTTGAGTTACTAAATTTAGATCCCTAGGTTGGGTGACCTTCAATTCTGTTTGACTTGCTGATGTGTAGTAGCTCCAGCAGGGCTGTAGGACACCCCTTAATAGTCTGTGGGAGATGGAGTGGGATAGAGCTTTGAGTCTATCCGCATGGGACATGTTTACACCCTGTAATTTCTTTGTAAGGAACCTCTGATGCTGCTCCACCGGTTGTAAGTGCCTATTCAAGTACACGGTAAATGGCTCATTGTACTCTGTTATCGGTCTAATGAAGGCTGAATACAGCAGGACTGTAATTTCCTTGGATCTGGATCCATACCTTTACTTATAAGTTGTGCCACATAAAAGAGCTTCTCACCACTGTGGTCACATGGCAGTCATATTTCAGGCTGCTATCTGCTTACTTCTGTGTCTGCTCTTAGGGGTGTGCTATTGATGTAATTTGCAGGGGTGTTTGACTTCCCAAAGTGTATGATGATGCATTTTTTTGCATTTAGTTTTAGGCCATGCACCAATTACTTGTATGAGGTAGACTTTATTGAAAGATGTATCTACATTGTTGAGGGATTCAGTGTTTGCTCCCAGCTTGCAGTCTTTGTCATCCTGAGGCCTTCCACATTAGCCTTGACTTCAGAGAAGTATATTATGAACAGGAGTGGTCCCAGTACTGAGCCCGGTGGCACACCACTAGTAACAGGCCTCATGTTGGATCTGGATTCACCCACTTTAACCACGTGTCCAGTCCATGAGACAATTGGCTATCCCTCTGGTGACTTGGGGATTTATACCCAGTTTTGTGAGTTTATTTATAATTCTCTTGTGGGGAATTGTGTCAAATGCCATGGCCAAGTCGAGGTAGGTGATGTGTACCGTTTTACCCTCTTCCATGGCCTTAGTGACTTTCTCAAAGAAATCCACCAGGTTCAATAGGCATGACCTTGGGTCAAGTCCAATATTTGGAAGTTTCCTGTCATTATTTATCAAGTCTGTGATTATTTTTAAGACTAGTCAAACTTATGGGTCTGTAATTTCCCGGGTCAGTACGGAGGCTGTGGTTAGAGATCCTAATGGGCTTGATAAGTTCTGATTTTAAGCTGTTTGCAGCCTGTTGTATTGCCAGGCCCCAATGAAGCCACATTTTTGGCTTTAGAGAGTGCAGCGGCAACCTGTTCTTTGGTGATAATTAGCGGTGGAGTGGTGGAGGGTATTTCTTGGGGAGAACTGGGGGATGATGGCGAGGTGAAATTTGAGATAAATTTCTTAGTCAGTAAATTTTCTATATTACCATCTACAACTAATTCTGCATATTGTTGGGTGTTGCCCTTAAGACTGCAGATATGTCTGAAAAATTCCTTAATGTTATTCTTGGCTTTGGATGATATTTAGGTTCATAGGTTCATACTAGGCTATCTGCCGTAGGGCATTTATAAGCCTAGCCAGAGTGTGTTTGGCTTTCGCCACCCATTTTAAATTAATTTTGCTATGCCCTTTTTCGAGGTTAAGTATACTGTGCCTCTGTCTAACAGTGACACACAAGTGATACCCGGGGTAAACCTACTATCCCCCATCCACTCATCAAGATTCCTATTGAAGAGAGTCAATGAGGGACTTTGCCTAACCTTGACTGGGATTTTATTCCAGAGTGAAGGGAGCCTCTGGGTTATGAATCTGTCCCTCCAGCATGTCCTATTTATTTCAGTGCTGAGGTTCAAGTCTCTCGAGCGCGTAGCTCGATGGGATTTGGATTTTTTGAGGTGCAGCATGTCCATTAATTCCGTGTTGGACATGGCTTTATACGTCAGGCACAGATCGCCTCTGAGCAGGCGGTATGCCACTGAGTAGAGCTGGAGTTTCTTTAACCGGGCAGCATATGGCATCTGTTTGAGCCCTTTGATCCTCTTGGTGAGGTACTTTTGGGGTCTTTCCAGTTGTTGCAGGTGTCTGGTAAGGTACATCCCAAAAGGGGCATTGCACTCAATTATGGGCCTGATGAGGGATGAGTAAAGAGGTATGATGGCCTCCCCTGATCTAGATGTGAATCCCTTCATGATTAGGTGGGGTATATAAAATGTTTTTCTAACCTCTTTGGCCATGTGGTTGTCAAATGAGAGATTGCCATCAACTTGGGTCCCCAGGTCCCTAATTACTTCTTCCGTACTTAATGGATTACCACCTATGTGGTAATTTGTGGGCACTTTGTTTTTGCCAAAGGGGATGACAATACACTTTTTGGCATTTAGCTTGAGGCCATGGCTCTGGCACCAGTTGTCTGTTTCTATGAGGCCCTTTTGGAGGATGCTTGTGTTGGCTGGAGAGTCAATTATAGCGCCCAGTTTGCAGTCATCTGCGAACTTGGTCAGCCACAGTCCTTCCATGTTGGCCTGTACCTCCGAGAAATATATACCGAACAGGAGAGGTCCCAGGACTGAGCCTTTTGGGACACCACTTGTAATTGGTTTGGAGTCTGACATGGCTCCAGCAATTCTAACCATGTGGGTTCTGTCCTTGAGCCAGTTTGCAACCCATCTAGTGACATAGGGGTTTATATTTAAGCTGGTGAGCTTATCTATAATGCCCGAGTGGGGTATTGTATCGAAGGCTTTTGCGAGGTCCAGGTAGGCTGTGTGGACCACTGTCCCCTCGTCAATGGCCTTGGTAACTGTTTCAAAGAAATCGACCAGGTTTAAGAGGCAGGATCTGCCCTTAACAAAGCTGAACTGGGTAAGATCCAGTGTCTGTAGGTCCCCAATATCTTTTTTTATGAGGTCCATGATGATCCTTTCCATAGCTTTGCAGACCAAGCTAGTCAGGCTTATGGGGCGATAGTTTCCAGGATCCTTTGAGGCACCACCTTTGTGGAGAGGTACCACTGTTGATGTACGCCACTCTTTGGGTACATATCCTGTGGTAAGGCTGAGATTGAACAGTAGTTTTATGTTTGGGTTTAGCTCTTCTTGGAGTTCATGCAGGATGCAGCCCGGGACACCGTCTGGTCCCATTGATGCTGTGTTTTTTGCTTTGGAGAGGGCGGCTCTTACCTGAGCATCTGAGATGTCAGGGGGCAGCACTCTGCTGGGATAGATATTTGCCCTTTTCGTGGGGAGGGGGGGGGTTTGCACTGAACCTTTTAGCTAAGATGTTGGCAATGTCTGTGGGTTAGGTGTATTTTTTTGTCATTTTGGGCCAATTCTGAGCATATGTGGGAATTCCCACCCAAGTTCCTAACATAACTAAAGAAAGCCTTATGACTATCCTTAGTGTCCTGTGCAGTTTTTCTCTCAAAGCTGGCCTTAGACGATTTTATGAGTGCCCGTAGTTTTTTGCTAACACTGATCAGAGATGCCTTCCCTTTTTGGGATTTTGCTCTATCATGTAGTAGCTTCCTCCTTCTATTGTATAGTTTGTTTATGGCTGGGGTCCACCAGACAGGACATCTGCCTTTGGAGGATTGGGTCTTGGTTTTATTTGGGATTGCATGATCCATGCATTCCTGAAGGTGTTCACAGAATGCGTTTATAAAGGATTCTGTGGTCTGGGCAGTATTTTCCACAGGCCCGGGGGCTTTGAAGGATTCCACCTCGGTTTTGAGGAGTGTGAAATTTGCTTTAGAGAGGTTTTTCACTGTGGTTTTCTGGGCAGGGGGTGGGGTCAGAATGTGAATATCCAGTGAGATTAGTTTATGGTCTGATCTTACCATTGAGGGATACACTTCTGGTCTGGAGCATAGAGTCCTCATGTTGGTGATGATCAGGTCCAGTATGTTTTCCCCTCTTGTGGGAGTGGTAACAGGTTGTTTCATAGCATTTGAGTTTATAAATTCTAGGAACCTTTGAGCTAGGGTGTTGGAGCTAGAGTAATGCTCCCAGTCTATGTTTGGGTAGTTGAAGTCGCCCAATATAATGGTGTTTGGAGAGACCTTCATATTTTCCAGTGTTCTCAGGAAGGCCGCGTGGGGTCCCTGGGTTTGGGAAGGTGGTCTGTAGCAGGCTATAAACTGGAAGGCAGTTTTACCCACTATTAGTTGCACATGGATAGTCTCTGATGCTTCGTGCTGTGCCACCAACCTGGAGGTGTGGGTATCTTTGACGAATATTGATACTCCCCCTCCTTTTCTGGTTCGGTCCAAGTTTTGGGGCTGAAAAGCATGGTATGAGGTATAACCTGGCAGTGCTGGGGTGCTCTCTGGAGCCTTGAACCAGGTTTCTGTTACTGCACAGATATCAATGCTCTCCATGCTAAGGAGAGTTTCGAGTGCACGCATCTTGAGGTTTAGACTTCTGGCGTTGAGTAGCATTACTCTTAGTTTCTTATCCCTTGTGATACCTATGGAGGTGGGTTTGTCTTTTGAGCCTTGCCTAAAAAAGGCACTATGGGGGTAGCAAGTGCCTTTGCCAATATCTAAAAGCCCAGGGGTGACAGGTGCAAGCCGTCCTTTGTACCTCAAAGTTTGCTTGCAGAGACTTTACTACTTCCCTGATTCACTGTTTATACTAATGAGTGACCTTTGCTCTGTTGTGCACATTCCGTCTTTATTCTCAACAGAATTTTCTTTTTTTCTGTTGTACAACCTATTATTGCCAGAAGTCCTAAAGTGCAACTTGTTTTTGTGGTTTCACCTGAGTTTATTTCAGTTTGGCACTGCCATTTCAGTGCTGTTATTTATATGGTCATACAGGACTTTTATTTATGCCTCTGCACACATTTCTGTGTTTTGTTTTGGATTTGGGGAGCTTGGAAACTAGCTATGCTGTCCCTTAAGAGGGAGTAATTTACCTTGGAGAAGTTACTAAAGTTTTTGGGGTTAGGTGAGAGGACTAGTTTTTAACCCTGTGTCAGGGGAGACTGCTTGTGTTCTGATCTTACCAGTGAGAACGTCACAGTGGAAGGGTGCAACACACTATAATATTTGTGAGTACCCGATCTAGGTTGTGGGTTTCCCTAGTGGGAGTTTGGACATTTGTAACATTGTGCAGCCTGTAGATGGATTCCAAAGATTTTCTCATCTGCAGAACCTTCCAAGTAAAATTGAATTTCTTCTCTCAATCTGCCCAGGCATACTCCAGTGACCTATCTACACCATTGGCTACTGATGTTCATCATATGAATTGCTGCTGCAGTAGTCTTAGCTGTATGGGATATATCCATCTAAGAATATAAAAGTCTGCCAGCTTCCAAAGCTTCAGAGTACCTTCCATGCTACTAAAATATTAATTAGCTTGAGCTGAATTGATTAAAAAATCAGGTTTAGGCACCAAACCTTCAGAGCCTTCCTACCTCCAAAGAGCACTCCTCTTGTGGGCTTTCAAGAAAAGACTGCATACTGACACTGTTACAATGCTGTGCAGGAAAGTTCCTTTCTGGGGGGAATGCCACTTTACTCTTTAAGAAGGAAGTTGTACTTTCTGTTAAAATAAATATTTTAAAGCTGGCGAAGCATTTTTGATGACTGTTATGTGACTTTTAATTAATTTTAATATAAAGTTAACTAATTTTAAACTACTTTTTCTTGGGTAGAAGTTGTGTAGTTTTACTTTTGGGGGGCTGCGTACATATGTAAAGTGCCTTTTACTGTGTTTTTAAGGGGGAAAAGGATACTTTTTTTTTTTTTTTTACTACTAACGTATTTTACCAATTACTACTGCCAGGAACAACCCTACCAGTTGCTTGCTTTTTCCTTCTTTCGGTCACAAAAAGAAGAAAATTACCTAACAGCCTCTACCACCAAAGCATGCTGCTAGCTACAGTGTCTCAGCTGCAGATGGGCAAGTGTTTTGGCTAAAACTTGTTCCTGAGACCATTCATCTTTCTTCCTGGTTCACACTGGTGTAGTCTATGTAGCTACCATAGACTAGAGACGCCGCGCGCTCTGCAGCTGTTGGATTGCCCTTGGCAGGCTAGGGAGAGCTCTCTTGTTTGTGGGAGAAGGAGCAGAGTGCCACTATACCTAGCTTATCCGTAGGAGATTTTTCCTGGCAAAAGTAGATCTGTTTCTTCAAAAACAAATACTTGTATTCTCCTGTCTCTGTTTCTCTGGACAAGACTAATTTATTAGGCTTGGCTCTGTCTCTTGACTCTTCCAATTTGTCTCTGGTAAATTAAAAATTCTTCACTTCCAGAGGAGTTTCAAGTTTTTGAACTCAAATTGAGTAGTTTGAAGGGACAGGTTTTGTATTGTCACCTCAGTTTTCTGATTCCGATTCTGAGAGAGCGTGGCTTTGATCAGTCCCTTTTGAGGGATTCTCTCTCATTGAATCTATGAATTGGTGATTTCAGTGGGGAAAACAGTGATGGGTTTGTATTCTTAAGAAAATTAGTATTTATTACAACTGAGGTTTTCTTCTGTTCTTTCTGCTTTGGAAGTTGTTTTCATCACAGCCTGCAACTTACCTGACAGTAAGCCTACTGTCCCCATGAAAACAGTTTGATTGTATAAAATTCTTCAGTGTTTTAAGTTTTTATACACTCATCCCAGATCAGACCCAGCAGCTATTATAGCTTTAGTGAACACAGCTGCTGAACATTTGAAAAATACTGTTATGTTCTGACAAGGATGGAAAAGCTTTTGATAGATTTGGGGGAAAAGTGTTTTCATCTGCCATGCTTTTTTAGTATTCTCAACTGTCAAACTCTTTGGTTAAGGTTTTCTCTTGTCTCACTTGAGAATATGTTAAAACAAGAAGCGAGAAGGTCACACAGAAAAAACAATTAGTAAAAACTAAATTAAATCTCCAGGCAAGCTAGAACTTCCACTGAGTGACCTCTCAAACCTCCTGTATTAGAGGCACATGGGATATATGCAAATGACGCTTATGAACATCAGGTGTTTCAGCTATATGGCGATTCTGAATGCCCATGATCTTTCTCTTTTTAAGTCGTTTTAATGGACAAGTTCAGGCCAATAAGCCAAACCCCACTAGCTCTGGAGATGCATATTTCGGCCTTATGACCTCATCAGCACAGCACAAGCAAAGTGATTGGCTAAGCATAAGAAACACAGGGCTGTTATACCCAGATGATGTCCATTACCATTAGGGTAACTGCAAAATTTCCCAACTAACAAACTAAAGCACAGAGTGAGAAAGTCACACAGAAAAAGCAATCCGTAAAAACTAAATGAGGTCACTCAGTGGAAGTTCTAGCTGGAGTTTTCATTTAGTTTTCACTTGAGAATCTGAGGAATATTATGGCATCTGTTTCCTCGTATGATGATGAATCTGCTTTGTGTTTTATTGCTTCTGTGTTTTAAGTGGCTATATTCGCCGTTTTGAAGTCTTCTTGCCATTTTGCTGATGTGAATTTCAGGGCTGTTGCCACTGAAACTGTTAGGTTTGCTTGTTAAATTCTCAAAACTGAAATTTTAAGTTATCCCTTGGAGAGGTTTGGAACATGTGCTGCAGAGATCTTTAAAAAGCATGATGGGAAAGGTATGCTGATATTACAGGACCTCTGTTTCTTCAGCCTTCCTTCTCCAAGTTGGCCAAGGTTTGTAATGCTTACCCTAATATCTCCACAGGCAGATGATGGTAAACAGACGTTTAAAAAAAAAACTATGATGGAATTTCCATAAAAGTAGGACCCCCCCCCCCCCCAACAGAGGACGGTCTAACAAGTCTGTATGTTTGCAAGACTTCCCACTCTGACCAACCCTAAATTCATCTAGGTTTCACTTGGCATTTGGAAGCTTTCTCTGTGATTTGAAGAATCCCACCCCCCACACTTTTTTCTTTTTCCTCCCGTCATTGAGCATATGCTCTCTCTGGCGTGATAGCTTTCCCACCTCCTTTTTAGAAGGGTTTTATTCTAAAATGTTTCTGATACCAAGTTTAAGTGTTATTCCTTCTCATTTTCTTACCCATTATTTTCCTTTTAAGTTTTCTGGTAACCTTGGATTTAAGACATACATAGTCATATTCCTAGATCCAGATTTCGGATGATTCTAAAATTATCCATTGGTCTGTACACTGGTCTAAGGATATCCGCACAGTGTCTAGCTCCTGTGATAACCTACTGCAGATTGCAAGGTATTCATGTTTTTCCTTCAGACAAACTGATTTTCTTTGCAAAGTATTCTTCTTAATGTCCGGAATCTTTCACTCTGATAAAGAATTTAAACAAACTGGGATTTCAGGAGAATGTGCAGAGATTTTGTCTGACTGGTTCTTAGAGTATTAATTTTTCTGGGGTGTCTCTTGATTACCACAGTTTAAGGAGATTTTCTTCCACAGGAAAAAGTGGATCTATATTTATATCTATTTCTGAGGTTTTCCACTTGGACTAATGTCTCAGGATTCTGGGTGTCATGGCATCTATGAATCTTGATACCCTTTGTAAGACTCCCCATTACAAATATCCTTTAGTACCTGAAATCTGTATGAATGTCCCTTGACATTTCAGATTCCAGTTTTGGGGTTTGTGAATAGGGACATATTTTGCTGGAGGAACCATATTTTTCGGACTCCAAATCTCCCAGCACAGCCTGTCGTTACAGACATGTCAGACTTAGTTTGGGAGCAGTGTCTATGGGTATAAAAGTGTCTATGGGTATAAAAGTGTAGGGTCTTTAGAACAGAAAATACAGACCAAAATGCACAAAAGAGATATTTGCACTTTAGATAGATAGCTCAGTATCTACCTATGAACCCATCTGCCCGAAGGCATATATTAGCCCAGCCACGTTGTGCGGTATTCACTGCCCCTTTGGTTAGTTCCCTAGGCCCTTGATCTAGCAGCTAGTACCCTTGGCCCCTATCTAGTAGAGCTGTTGGTATGATCCCTGGTGTGAAGTTACCCATCCACTCGTCAAGGTTCCTCTTGAAGAGTGATAGTGAGGGGCTTTGTCTTATGTAGATCGGGACTTTGTTCCATAGCCAGGGAAGTCTTTGCAAAGGGAGTCTGTCCCTCCAGCATGTTCTATTCATTGTTGTGCTGAGGTTTATATCCCTAGAGCATGTAGCTCGAGTGGATTTGGTTTTGCTAAGATGGAGCATGTTTAGCAGTTCTGGGTTGGACATGGCTCTGTATGTTAGACAGAGATCACCTCTGAGAAGGCGGTATGCAGCAGAGAAAAGCCTTAGTTTTTTCAATTGTGCTGCATAGGGCAACTGTTTGAGGCCAGTAATCCTCTTAGTGAGGTACCTCTCTGGTCTCTCCAGCTGCTGGAGATGCCTAGCCAGGTACATTCCAATTGGTGCATTGTACTCAATAATGGGTCTGATGAGGGAAGAGTAGAGGGGCACTACTACATACTTAGATCTTGATGCAAACCCTTTCGTGATCAGATGGGTCACAGAGAAGGATTTTCTAACCACCATGGCAACATGGTTATCAAAGGAAAGCTGACTATCTACTTGGGTCCCTAGATCTCTTATTACTACTTCAGATTTCAGGGGGTTACTTCCTATGTGGTAGTTCGCAGGTACTCTGTTTTTTCCAAAGGGGATTACTATACATTTTTTAGCATTTAGCTTGAGGCCATGGCTTTGACACCATGCATCAGTCTCGTTGAGGCCTTTCTGGAGGATATCTATATTGGCCGGAGACTCTATTATAGCACCCAGTTTGCAGTCGTCTGCAAACTTGGTCAGCCACAGCCCTTCAGTGCTTGCCTGTACTTCTGAGAAGTATATGCCAAACAGGAGGGGCCCCAGGACAGAGCCCTGAGGCACACCGCTCGTTACTGGTCTGGATTCAGACATAGATCCCACTACTCTTACTTTGTGGGATCTGTCTGAGAGCCAGTTTGCAATCCATCTTGTGACGTAAGGGTTTATGCCCAGGTTGGTGAGTTTATCAATAATACCCGAGTGGGGAATGGTGTCAAATGCTTTAGCAAGGTCAAGGTAAGCCATGTGTACCTCCTTTCTCTTATCTGTAGCCTGAGTAATTGTCTCATAGAAGTCCACCAGGTTCAGGAGGCATGATCTGCCCTTGACGAAGCTGAACTGTGTGGGGTCAAGTGTTTGGAGGTTCCCAGTCTCTCCATTTATGAGTTCCATAATGATTCGCTCCATTGCCTTACAGATCAGACTGGTCAGGCTTATTGGTCGGTAGTTCCCAGGGTCGGTTGTGGGCCCACCCTTGTGCAGCGGAACCACTGTTGCTGTGCGCCATTCTATGGGCACATATCCTGTCAAGAGGCTGAGACTGAATAGGGTATTCAGATGCAGGGTTAATTCATTTTGGAGCTTGCGTATGACAGCCCAGGACACCATCTGGTCCCATGGAGGCAGTGTTTCTAGCTTTAGATAGAGCCTTATTAACCAACGTATCAGTAATAATTGGAGTTACACAATCCCCTGGAATAGTAATAGGCCCTGTAGGTGGTGAAGGGGGGGAGAAATTTGCACTGAACCTGTCAGCCAAGATGTTGGCAATGTCAGTGGGATCGGTGTATTTTGTTCCATTTTGTACTAGCTCAGAACAGACCTGAACGTTGCCATTTAGGTTTTTGACGCAACCATAGAAGGCCTTATGGTTATCCTTGGCAACTTTCTTTTCAAAATTGGCTTTAGTTGACTTGATGAGGACCCTCAATTTCTTACTAAAGCTGATCAGGGAAGATTTTTCTACTTGAGATTTGGCCTTTTTTTGTATAAGTCTCCTCCTTTTATTGTAAAGTTTGCTTATTGCCGGGGTCCACCAGACTGGTTTCGTCTTGCTTGAGGAAGGAGTCTTGGTTTTATTTGGGATAGCACGGTCCATGCAATCCTGAAGATGCATATAGAGTGCCTTGGTGTAGGATTCTGCATCCTGGATATCATTGTCCTTCTGCAAGGGAATAGTGAAGCTTTCCACTTCTGACGCAAGTAGTTTGAAGTTTGCTTTGGAAAGGTTTTTTACGATGGTTTCTTTGACTTGGGGAGGTGGAGGGGTGAGGATGTCTAGGGTTATCAGTTTGTGGTCTGATCTGACCAGAGAGGGAGTGATAACGGGTGTGGTAGAATGGGTGCCCATATTTGTGATGACTAAGTCCAATATGTTGTCCCCTCTAGTGGGGAGAACATACCAGTTGTTCAAGGGTATTTGAATGTATAAATTCTATGAACCGCTGGGCATAGGAGTTAGAACTTTTGGTAGTTCACCCAGTCTATACCAGGGTAGTTGAAATCACCCAAAATTATGGTGTTTGGTAGGACCTTTATATTTTCCAAAGCCTCAAGGAATGCTGAGTGAGCATCTTGGGACATGGTGGGTGATCTATAACAGGCTACGACTTGAAATGTGGTTTTGCCTGCTGATAGTTGCGCATGGATGATCTCTGGGGCATCATGCTGCGCCACTAACCTGGAGATGTGGGTATACTTGATGAATATGGGTACACCTCCGCCCTTTGTACTGCGATCCGGTAACTGAGGCCGGAATTCATGATATGAATTGTAACCTGGTAGTGCTGTGGTGCTCTCTGGGGGCTTGAACCAGGTTTCCGTCACTGCACAAACATCGATTTTCTCCATACTGAGGGGTGCCTTGAGTAAGTGCATTTTGACTTTGAGACTTCTGGCATTGAGTAGCATTACCCTTAGTTTTTGGTTACCTGTGCTGGTTACGGTGGTTGGTTTGTCCTTTGAGCCTTGCCTAAAAAAGGCACTATGGGGATGGCAAGAGCCTTGGCCAGTATTCGAAAGCCTAGTGGTGACTGGTGCAAACCATCTCTGGCGAAACAGCAAGGCTGGTCTATCATGTCATCCCAGGCATACAGACACTGGATCCCCTTAGAATGACACCAGAAGCTTAGCCTATTGTTGAAATTGATAATTTTGTCTTTGTATTGTGGTATCCTTCTAGGTGAAGGTAGTGTGCTACTCAAGGTCAGGGTCATACCAGCTTGGGCTACATGATCAGAGCGCTCCTCAATGTCTCTCTTCATGTAGTCCAGGGAGGTACATCTTAGATCATTCACACCAACATGTACAATGACCGCGTCATACTTGTACTTGTTCTGGAGTGACCCAAGTGCCTGTGTTATGTGGCGGATCCTAGCATCCGACCGGCAGTTGACAGTAACCTTCTCCTTGTTCACTCTGGTGACTGGAACATCTGTGTGCCTTACTATAGAGTCTCCTGTTACTAGCGTGTTTGGTATGGTGTTTTGCCTTGGGGGCTGTCGTGAGGCACACTGCTGAGGTGAATTATGTGTTTTTCTGGCTTGTGTTTGGAGGTGCAGGTTGCTTGCTTGTCTGCTTTAGAGGGCACTGTTTCTTTTTCAGATTTGTACCTAGTGCCTCTGAATATGTTTTTGTGTATTTATGTGTATGTTTTGCCGGTGTTTGTTTTGTAGATCCATGTGTAACTGGTGGTGTGTGATGCTAGTGTGGCTCTTCTCCTCTTGACTGTCTGTTACAGTCATGGGTTGAGAGCGCTTAGCCTCCAGTCTGGCTGTGTATTTGCATCTCTCACAAGTGTTTGTGTCTAGAGGTAAGAGGAGAGAGTTGTCTGTATACATGAGGCAGTTGTGACATTGCCTCAGGATGCCCAATTCCACCAGCTGAACTGGAGAGTACACCTGAAGCTGACCTCTGGACATGCTTGGAAAAGTAAATTTCACTTGTCTTGCGGACAATTGAGGGTCTTGTGCTGTATTATAATAGTGCTGTCTAGGAGATTTGGACAAGTGCTGATTTGGGTTATGCAAGTGCTGCAATAAGAGCAGTTGATGTGAAGCACTTGAGTTGAGGCTTGCCTAGTTCTAAGGGAAAATTTGCAGCGCACACTTTGTGGAGCCAGGAATAGTCTAACCCAGCTAACCGGCGCTGTCCGACGCTACTCTGTGCATTTTCAACTGTTTCATTCCTTTTGGTTCCTGGCACCTTCACAAGTCTTTATGGCCAACACCACAGTGATGTAATATATAAACAAGCAAGGAGGAACCAGTTCTTACCTTCTGACTAATCATGGTAGCCTGGGATATAAGTTTTCAGCACAGTTTTGCCCTATTGGCATCTTGCACACTATCTGAGCAAAATTGTGTTGTAGGCAAACTGAGTAGGACTAGGACAGACTGTCACTTTTGGAGACTGTATTATAAGATCTTCCGAAGTTTGATTCCGTTGTTAGGAACATCTCAAATAGATCTTTTTTTTTTTTTTTTTTTTTTTTTTTTTTTTTTTTTTTTTTTTTTTTTATACTTTACTCTCAACTAATTTTTACTTTAGCATCCCAAAAATAAACCGTTCTGGTCTTAGGGTTCTTTGGTAGATTCTCTGATCATAGCAGTGGTCAGCAGTCACAAAGAAAGAGCTGACAGATTGAGGCAGCCACTGTACATCCACCCAACAAGGAGTCCAGAGCTATGGATACAATAGGGAAGCAGGTTACACTGTAGGTACTTTTGCCCAGAAGGCTTAGAAACTGCACCACTCAAATTAACTCTTCAAAGAGATCTAGCAGAATAGTCTTCAGCAGCATTGAAGAAACCACCCATACCAGACTCTGGGAAACAACTGGAGGACCACTTGGTTACTATTTTGAATGCAACTAACCTCTTCATGCTGCTCATGCATAATGTGTCTGATGGGAGTGGCTTGTATAATGGGTACAGGCATTATAGTGAAACACCATGCCTGGCTTTGCCTATGTGATTTTCTGGACAACTTTAAAGTATCATTCACAAATGCTCCGTACAGTGGCTCAACCTTATTTGGACCATATGTGAAAGAGAAATTACTGAAATGAAAGTAAGACGGCAAAACACCATCTGTTGTAGGCATCACATTTGAAACCCCTCAAGATCATACAATAGGAACCAGAAGTGGTCTAAATCCTTAAGGTTTCAAAAATGATGGAGTTACCTTTTGATTCCACTTTAAATAGGGGAGGTTGAGATGGGGCATACCATTCAATGATTGCAGGTCAAGATTGACTGCAAAGCCAAGGAGGAATGCAGAAGTCCTTTTTTGGACAAGCAATCCCAACATTGTTGAAAGGTTGCCTGACTTGCTCCATCATTGTAAGTGGGAACATCTGTCCTTCCACTAACCTTTGTGGATGGCCATCGCATATGATTATTGTGTGAGAAGGGTAATATCCAGAAACTGTATACCCCCCCCCCCAGTGTCTGTCAATGTCAAACTTTCCACCTAATCACCAAAAAAGCATCCAAAAGACTAATTTTTTCTGCTAGGAAAAAAAAAAAAACATCCAGGAGGTCCCATCAGATCAGAGAGGGACAATTATTTTTGGTTCCAAAGAAAAAGGACTACCTTGGGTCCAGTTTAGACGTCAGTAGTCTAAGCACATACATAACAAAGGCCCCATTCGAAATGGTTACTGTACTGGTAATTTTGCATATTTTCGGGCACATGACTGGCAGTGTTGTATATTGCTTCAGGCTTGCCCTCCGCATCACGATAGCAAAACCATCTGGAAGATTTTTACACTCTTATGACTAGGAGCCAATTACTTTCATTTCAGAGCCCTACCCTTCAATCTCACTGCAGCCCCCTCCCCCAGTAGTCACAGCTCCTTTAAAACTCAGAGGGATTTTAGCGTTTCCATATCTTAACAACTGACTCCTCACTGCTGTGATTAGAATTTCTGCCTAAAGCCATAGACTGCTTGCTTCAGCTATGTCTGTCCTGATCTGTCTGTCCCCGAGTATTTCTCTAAACTACAGCAAGTGAAATCTTCAGCCATCTTTAGCAATTCAGTTCATAGGATGCCACTTGGACACAACAAAGTGCTATCTACCTCTTTAGAGGGAATTAAATTGAAGCAGCTTGTCCTGCACTTTTGCTTCACTGTTCTTCACCTGCCAATTTTAGTTCTTCAGATTCTGGGTCAGATATCTTTCTCCTTGGTCATGGCTCTGTTTGCCTGTTTTACCATGCAACTCTTAATTCCTACTGTATTTCTGTATATTTGCATTCTGGTTGTGACTGAACATGCTCCTCGGACCAGTAAATTAAGCTGGTCAACAAAGTAAAAATAAATTAATATGGCACAAAATGTTTGCCACATATTCATTTTACGTGAATTATGATGTGCATATACATTTTCCAGGCAGAATTACAACGTCCGGAGTATTTTCCACTTCTTGGAGTTGGCCTCGTTTCAATTTATTTTACATAAGTTCTCCAAAGCAGCTTTTTAATTTATCTGAAGCGTCTTGCTAAGATGTTACTGTTCACATTTTTGCCCGATGGCTTTTCTGTTTACATTATGTCAGGATAAATAAATAAAAATAAACACAAGAGGCCCGGAGTTGTGCTGTGACGACCATTAACCAGGAAAAACTAAACAAAACACGCAAACTCTACCATTAACCAGGGAAAAAAAAAAACGAAAAAAAAAACCAAACTTCCTCACTAGAGACCAATCTACATAGACGGCCCTTCACAGTAAATTTGCAAAACATGCACCGATCGAACAAAGCAACCAACAAATACTGTCCCATTCACGCGCACTTTAGGACAACGTGGGTTTCAGCGTACAAATACAAACGACAACAAATACAAATAAATAAAATATTAATTTTAGCCTGCCCCTAGCTTCCGACTCGAGAATAAGGATGCCAATTACACAAAAAAACAACCAGAGCACACAAATATTAAAAACATCAAAAGTACAGAAATAATAAACTAAAAAATCGGCAATACTACAAATTAAACAAAGCGTGCCACACTTGTAAGCATTAAGTCGACTATAACGACAAATGTCATTGCTAGGGACACATGGACATGTAAAATGACAATTATAACTTGCCTTACTAACTGAAATCTTCCAACGCTCGAGAAAAGACAGGCAATCCCAGCTTCCAGCAAGTCCTTCACACAAAATGGAGCCAATAGCATTCACTTCGCTAGAAAAGAAGTTCCCCACAGCAGCTACTCCGTTTTATTAGGGTAATAGTGGGCTGGTCAAGGCTGCAATGACATCACAATGTGGGAGGATCACAGGAGGTTCAATGCAGCATGGAAATAAGGCAGAGTTTACGTCACTTTGGGGGTGGAAACCTCCAGGGATCGACTTGAGGAGCAGTGGCAGATGTGACATCATTATTTAAGAGCCAAGTAGACATTTTTCTTTTCCGTTTGAAAACGGAAGCTCAAATAGTACGGAGATTTAGGAAGCTCAGGTTTAAAACTGTTTAGATCAGTTTATTTTAAAGCTGCAGTTATTTTTTTTTTGTTGCCTGCAGCACATAAGGGGGACTTAAGGAAACCGCAGATAGAGAGCAATTGGATTTAATATCCCATTGTTTTCCTTTAAGTGAATTCTCAGAGCACAGTGTTCTCACGTTTTGGATTACACTTCTCCTCTAATTGTCACTCAGCTTGACTTGGATTCACTTACGAAGATCGCTGAATTCCTCGGGCATTAATTTAGGAAGACCCTTATTATGCCATCTCCATCAGTGGTGGTTACCACAGACTGTTTCTTATTGAAGTAGGAGTGGGGAGCATTTTCAGGGAGGGATGTTCCAAGTAACTTGGAATCGACAGAAGGCCAGTCTTCACATCAGTGTCCTAGAGATGAGAGCAGTCTGTGCAGTCTGTCTTTCAATGTTGGAATTTCAAGACCTCTTTCCCATAGGAGTAATTTCTATCTAGAGGGACAAGCTGTGGTATCGTATATTAGTAAGCAAGGGGGACCTACATCCTATCTGCTACACCAAGAAGACCTGAAAGTGTGGCAGTGGGCGATTTCTTCAATTACTTTCTGATAGCAACATATGTTCTTAGGAAGACAACCTTGCCGACAGGCTCAGCGGATCTGTTTTGATGCTCATAAATGGACTCACAATGTAGTGGTAGCTCAAAAGATGTTTGACAACTTGTGACAGCCATGCTGACAAACTGTTACTTAATAGGATGTATGCCTTAGAATAGTTAACTGTTATAGGTGTAGCTGGGTTTTTTGGTTGATTTTTACTTCAAAGGAGACAGCTCTGTGCTCTGACGTTAGTAGCGAGGACATGACAGTTGGGGTGCAACGAGCTCTGTCTTGTCAGATGACTCGTTTGTCCGAGATTATCTTTTACCAAAGAGAGAAGTGGCGAGAGATTTTTTGGAAGACTTTAAGGACTACCTGGGTGGGAAAGGGGGTGAAGGGGGGGGGGGGTTACCATCTAATGATAGTCATTCAGACGTGTTTGGCTGCGTTTGTTTCTGGGAGTCTCCCCCCTTCCTTTTGGAGCCTCCTTGCCCTTGTTTTTTGAATACCTGCTGTCTGCCTGATGCAGGTATTGTTTATCACTACTCTTCTTTTTCAGCGGCCGCCTCCTCCTCCAGCAGATCAATCCCCTCTGTATTTCAGCATCTGCTGGCTTGTGCATAAAACTTACTCCTCTTTTCATGACAGAGAAAGTTTTTTTTATCCAAAAAATGTTTATGAAAGAAGGAAGCTTTGCACAGACTAGTCATATCTTTCTTTTCTTTTTTCAGTCTGTTTTTGAAAGACCCATTGTTCAAAATGCTACCCTTCATAAGCTGGTGCCTGTTATTTCCACTTTCAGATTTTTGGTAACTCTAGATTTAAAAGATGCTTATCATATTCGTATAGTCACACACTTTAAAGCTTTTATTAAGGTTTTTCTGTGTCTGGTTTATATTTTTCAGTTCTCTGCATCATCCTTTGGTTTATCCCCTGCATCAGTAGTATTCAAAAAGCATCTTGCTCCTGTTATAACCCATATCAGGCTACATGGTATCCACATTTTTTCCCTATTTAATGACTTTATCTTGGCAGAGTCTTTTTCTAAGTAAAGTCTTATTTTGACTCCACACATGATTGAGCTTCTGAAGTGTCTGCTAGACACCTCGGTACAAATAGCTTTTCTTCCACAGGAAAAATAGAGCTGTGTTTAGATTTATTTCAGGGGGGGGTTCACTCTGACTTGAGCTAATGTGAGGGAATGCTTCAGGATTCTGGGTCTTATGACATCTATGATTATCATGATACCTCTGGTAAGACTTCAAGTGAGAAAGATACAATGGAATCTGAAATCTCTTTGGTCCCTGCACCAACACCCATTATCTTTTCATTTTCCAAATTTGGGATTTGTGAGAAGAAAAGTTACTTGATGGGAGCATCAAATACTGAATCCAGGTGTTGCCTTCTCCACTCCTGTTCCAAAGCAGTCAGACACTGCAGACGCCATGGACTTCACTTCAGGAGCAGTGTCATGGGGGGTAAAAGTGCAAGATATTTGGGGCAACAAAGACTGACACAAGTACATTAATATAAAAGAGTTTCTTGCTCTTATCAAGGCAGTCAACTCTCTGAATCACCTCTGGTCCCCTTGAAGTTGTTACAGGCAGTACCACAGTGATGTGGTACATAAACAAGCAAGGGGAAACTAGGTCCCAAGACTAGCCATGTTAGCATGGGATATGGCTTTACAGAACCATCTGTCTACTGGCATCCTGCATTCTGTCAGAGCTGAACTGCGTGGCAGACTAGTTGAGCAGGTCAAAGGCAGACCCTCACAAATAGAAAATAGATCAGGGGGTCTTCCAAGATTAGATTCATATATGGGGAGTTCCTGATGTAGACCCTTTTGCTGCCTCTTTAAAGAATCAACTATCAAAATTCTGCTCCAGGACTCTAGGCAAGATGGCCTGGAAGACAAAATACCTGTTCTTTTCCTTGGACAGTTATGTTCCTTTGTGCTTTTTTTACATTTTCTATGAATATCCAGTGTACTTTTGAAGATTCTGAAGTAATCCCCCAAGATCATTGTTGTGACTCTTTTCTGGCCCAGGCAACAGTGTGTTTTTCCTTCTTTTGGAGTTGGCCTGAGGCCATTAACACAAGATCTGATGTCTCATTCATTTCTCCTCAGGATAGGGTAACTGATCCGACACACTCTGATCCGGCATGACCACATTCCACAGATTTGGATCAGACTCTCAAGCTCCTCTCTTGTACCCACAATGCACTGCATCCACCCAACTACCTCAGATCTCGTTTGCCGCTCCGAGTCAGACACAGATTTTGTCTCTCAAGTGTGGGTTAACTTTTTTGATAGCCTTTGTGACAAAATTTGTAAGTTGGTGGTTCTATTGTACTTTCTCCTCCCTCTCTCTTCTATCTTGAGTAGTGTGTGTGTGTGTGTGTGTGTGTGTGTGTGTGTGTGTGTGTGTGTGTGTGTGTGTGTGTGTGTGTGTGTGTGTGTGTGTGTGTGTGTGTGTGTGCGCACATCTTTTTTTCTTCCTTATCTATAAAAAAAGAAAAAAAAAGTAGATTAGGTTAGTTTAATCTTCATGAATTTCTAAAATGTGTCTTTAAAGTTTAGGATTACTTGTCTTGTAGAATATAGAGTTTGGCAGTTTTTACATATTTAAACTTGCCTCTGTTCTTGACTGTTGTTTTTGGTGGACAAACCGGTTTCCAGCTTTAAGCACTACACTTCTTGTGGGCATAAAATCCCCAATCAGGATGCTCACAAGGAGTGTGTGTACTGTCTGGGTGCCATTCACTTGAAAGCAGAATGTTCCAGCTGTGCCACCTTCAATCCTTGGACACTTGCAGACTGACGATATAAACTTATTCTCAGGGGCCTTCTTCCATCCTCGACTCCAGAGACTTAGATCCCTTCTCTGGCTTCTTCCTCTGCTTCTCCTTCTAAGGAGTCTAAAAAGAGGTCCTTCCCTGCCACCCCGAGGGACACTCTTGATCACAAGAAGCCCAAGAGGTCTGTGGATACGATTTCTTTGGGTCCACAGAACTTGCCTCCCCGATCAGATCTTGCAGCCTCTGTGGATCTGGGAGAGATCATTATTTCCCCTATGCCTTCATTGCCTCCTACTTTGGATCCTATTCCCTTGGATCCAAGGACCTTAACAAAGTCCCTAACTCTATCTTCCAATTACAAGAACTCCCAGCCCCTCTCATCTGCTTTCTCCAGGTCTTCTAGAAGCTGATCCCAGGTGGGCATGGACAGGATGGTGTTTTGTAAGATCCAGATCCAGATGGGGGTAGTCTTGGCTCCGTACCCTGTAGGAGATATGTACACTACCCAGGTCACCTCATCGGGACTCCTCCGATCCATCCCTTAGCTTCCAGAGTCCTGGGATTCTGGACTACTGTGCACGTCTGATTTGGAGCAGAGGAAACTCCCTTCCTCGATGCTGAGGATGCCCATGATGAGCCCCTTTACAGCCTTTTTGGAGCAGAGCTAATCGTGGAGCCATGGTGTTGGTGCCAGTTCTGGGGGACTGGGATAGACTCCGTCCCTTTCTGAGGCATCCCTTCCCTTAGGTGCTTCGGGGCTCAACAGCTTAGGGTCTGATCCCTTTTGGGGGCCCTAGATCCTGAGTGAATCCTGCCTAATTTTCCTTTGGTAGTTTCAGCTGTGGGGGAAATGGAAAGGGCTTCTCCTGGTCCTTCGGCTTTCCGGATAGTGGAGAGGGTTTTCTCCCAGGTTGGAGATCTGACCACAAAGGTCCCCCAATCTGCTCCTATACCCCCATTGAATCCAGGCCTTGCTCTCTTACATCCTGCGAAGAGCCTTCCTGTCCCAAGGAGTCTCCAAGATTTCCCTGCTCAGGAGGGATCCACTTTTTCTGACACTTCCCCAGAATGCCCAGCTGAGGAAGTCCCACAGAAGAAGACGTGCAGAAGGAGGCATGTGGTCTCCCCTTTGGATTTTTTAACCAAGGGTACTGACTTGGATGAGGGGGGAGACTCCCCCTCATCCCCCACCTGAAGACGTCTCCTTCGGGGACATATTAGAGATCCTGAAGCAAAAAGGTGGGTGATCTGCCCAACCTCCATCCTCTGAGGAGTTGGTTCTCTTGGAGGCATTTGGGACAGGACCATTTATGTCCTGGGTGATTCCCCCCCCCCCCCCCGCCCCCCAAGGCAGATACCCTGCTGGATTTATTGTCTCGCTGAGCATAGAATGAACTGGAAACCATCGAGCCCATACACAAGCAGCCCGATCGGTTTCTCTTGTCCCCTGCAGACAGGAAACACTGGAGTAAGGATCCCATAGTTGATGCTATTGTGGTGACGGTGGCCATCAAGAAAGAGCTGGCAGAAGAAACTGTCAATATCCATCCACCTAACAAGGAGTCTAGAGCATTGTACAGGATTGGAAAGCTTGTTTGTCTTGGCAACCTTTGCGCTGAGGTTTTTTAAACTATCTGGCTCATTTTTCTCAGCTGCAGAGGGACCTAATCAAAGAACTGTCAGAAAGGCTCATCCAGACTCTGCTACACTTTGCTGTGAAGGAAAGGTTAGTTTGCTTTTATTTTTTGTATTACTGTATTGTCTTTCTATATTTTGAATAATGTAGTTTGTTTTCTTTACCTTGTGTTTTGCTTGCATTCTGTTTTAACAGCATATTCAAACTTCAAAAGAGACCACAGCTCTCTCTGTTCTGAGTCGGGCAGAATTTTTTTCCCCGCCCTCCCACCGATTTAAGTTGTCTTGTTAAATACCACTGTCTTTCTAGTTGCCCGCCTCTTTTATGTTTTAATCTGACCATATATCTCATTTCTCTCCACTTTCACTGGCTTATGTGAGTAATCACAAAATCATCATTTTTGAAATCCCACCCCTTCAATTATTTAAATTTATTGGCCATCCTACAGTATTTCATAGTACCAAAATACAAAAGTGACCACCCCTTTCAATCAATCTTGCTGTTTTAAAAATAGTAATTCTCCACTAAAACTTAACTTTTTAAACGGGTAAAACTCAAGTTACCTACTTATACATCTAACTTCTCTAGTGCACACTGCAGAGTGCATTCTTTTCAATCTTGCCTTTAAGCATCCCTGTGACTAGCACTTTCTCTAATACCTGCTGGAAAGCACTAGCCTTAAACTCATACAAACACTGAACTCTCCTTGTTAACCAGGAGAAATTAATAGTGGGCACTAAACAGCCTATAATTGCAAAGTACCTTGCTAAGGAAACAGCTCCTATACTTTACAAAGAAAAAAAAAAGCCCCAAACCAGGCATGTCCAAGGGTCAGCTTCCGGTGATTTCTCCTGTCCACCTGGTGAATCTGGGCATACTGGGGCAATGCAGCAATTGCCTCATACACAGACAACCCTCTCATCCTACCACCCAACACTACAACCTGTGAGAGATGCACTTACATAGCCAAAATGGAAGCAAAGCTCTCTCCACCCAAGATTGTGCTAAACAGTCAAGAGGAGAAGGTTAACACCCACACTACACCTCAAGCAACACATAGCCCTTCTAAACGCACACCACCAACACCCACATATAGCAACACTAAATCCACATATGCAGAGGCCCTTAACTGTAACCTGCCCAAGCAACAAAGATCTCTGAAGCTGAAACGCAAACAAACACATCACAACCAGTGTGTCACATAGTTCACAACACCAGTGTGCCACCCAGCAACAGCCCCTAAGGCAAGACAATGTACCTAACACTTTAGTCATAGGTGACTCTATAGTCCGGCACACTGATGTCCCTCTCACCAGGTTGAATAAGGAAAAAATTAGTCAGCTGCCTGTCGGGTGCCAGGATCCGCCACATAACGCATGCACTCAAGTCACTCCACAACAAGTACAAATATGACTCTGTCATTGTCCATGTTGGAGTGAATGACTTGAGACGTACCTCCCCGGACTACATGAAAAAAGACATGGAAGAGCTCTCGGATCATGTGGCCCAGGCAGGTATGACCCTAGCCCTGAGTAGCATCCTGCCTTCGCCCAGAATGATACCACAATATAAGGATAAAATGATTGACTTCAACAATTGGCTAAGCTTATGGTGTCATTCAAAGGGGATCCAGTATCTGTCTGCCTGGGATGACATGATTGACAGACCACGATGCTTTGCCAGAGATGGTCTGCACCTGTCGCCCCTGGGATTCAGGTTACTGGCTAAGGCTCTTGCCACCCCTATAGTGCCTTTTTTAGGCAAACTTCAAAGGACAAAACCACCACCGTAACAGGTACAAGCATGCAAAATCTGAAGGTAATGCTACTCAGTGCTAGAAGTCTAAACCTCAAAATGCACTCTTTCGAGGCACTCCTAAAAATGGAGAACATCGATATCTGTGCAGTAACTGAGACCTGGTTCAAGGCTCCAGAGAGCACCCCTGCAATACCAGGCTACAACTCTTACCACCCTTTTCGGCCACCAAACCAGGACCGAAACACTAAAGGTGGAAGAGTGTCAATATTCACCAAGGATATTCACACCACCAGGCTAGTTAGCCAACACAATGTGTCTGAAATTCTCCAAGTGCAACTAACACTAGGTAAGACTGCAATCCAAATTGTAGCTTGCTACAGATCCCCCACCATACCCCAAGATTCTCACTACACCTTTCTAAACATACTGGAAAATATTAAGATAGAACCAAACACCCTAATACTGGGTGATTTTAACTACCCTGCCATTAACTGGGAAAACTACTCATGTCCCAACACCTTTGCGCAACGGTTCTTGGAATTCATAAATTCCAACGCCCTGGATCAACTAATCCATAGTCCCACCAGGGGCTCCAATATCCTAGACCTGGTCATTACCAACATGGGAAATCCATGCTCCATACCTGTGGTCACCCCTTCCTTAGTCAGGTCTGACCATAAGATAATCAACCTTAACATCCACATCCCACCCCCACCCCCCAGTAAAGAAACCACCATAAAAAAACTTCTCCAAAGCCAACTTCATGCTACTCAAGTCAGAAGTGACAAACTTCATGACACCCATGCAGACGGGAACTGAAAGTTCAACTGCTGAATCCTACACTAAGGCACTGTACGAGCACATCCACTCATGCATGAATCGTGCCATCCCAAATAGAACCAAAATGCTCTCATCCAAAAAAGGAAGCCAATCTGGTGGTCCCCTGCCATAAACAAACTTTACAACAAAAGGAAGAAACTTTTGCAGAAAAGAGGAAAATCCCAGGATGCAAAAAACTCCCTTACTAGCCTCAGTAAGAAACTGAGATGCCTCCTAAAATCCTCCAAAGCTAGTTACGAAAATAAAATTGCCAAAGATTCCAAAGACATCCACAAAGCATTCTGTAACTATGTCAAGAATCTAAATGGCAATGCTCAGATCTGCTCTGAGCTAAAACAGAATGGCATTAAATATACTGATCCGAAGGATATTGCCAATATCCTGACAGATCGATTCAGTGCCAACTTCACCCCCCCTCTCACCCCCTAAATGGCCCATCTCAATACCGGAAGGTTGCCAAATACCAGTAATAACGGCCACACAGGTACAAAACGCACTCTCTAAAGCCAAGAATACAGCATCCATGGGACCAGATGACATCCCGGGCTGTGTACTACATGAACTACAATATGAAGTGGCACCTCACCTAAGTGTCATGTTTAATCATAGCCTCACCTCAGGTTTCGTGCCCAGTGAGTGGCGCAGAGCTACAGTTATCCCAATCCACAAGGGGGGATCCACCCTGGATCCCGGAAACTACCATCCCATCAGTCTGACAAGCCTTATCTGCAAGGCCATGGAGCGTATTATCATGGAACTTATAAACAAAGACATTGGCAACCTTCAAACACTGGACCCCACCCAGTTTGGGTTTGTGAAGGGCCGATCTTGTCTCCTGAACCTGATTGACTTCTTTGAATCAGTCTCCAGAGCCATGGACAAGGGTAAGGTGGTCCACACAGCCTATCTAGACATTGCCAAGGCCTTTGACACCATCCCCCACTCTGGAATCATAGATAAACTTACTAAGTTGGGCATTAATCCCTATGTCACCCAATGGGTTGCTAAATGGCTTACTGATAGAACCCACACTGTAAAAGTAGCCGACTCCAAATCCAGCTCCAGACAAGTGGAGTACCTCGGGGTTCAGTCCTGGGGCCGCTCTTGTTTGGCATCTACTTCTCTGAAGTACAGGTCAACACTAAGGGACTCTGGCTAACAAAGTTTGCAGATGACTGCAAACTGGGAGCCATTTTTGAATCCCCAAATGATGTGGATACTCTACAAAAGGGCCTTACAGAAACAGATGCTTGGTGCCAGAGCCATGGGCTCAAGCTCAATGCCAACAAATGTATTGTTATCCACTTTGCGAAAAAAACATGCATCCATGAATTACCATATAGGTGGCAGTACACTAAACACAGAAAGTGTGATAAGAGACTTGGGGACACAGGTGGACAGTGGTCTCGCCTTTGATAACCACATCGCCACAACAGTCAGGAAATCCTTCTATGTGGCACACCTCATCACGAAGGGCTTTTCATCCAGAAAAAAGGAGGTCATTGTCCCACTGTACTCATCCCTCATTAGACCCATTATAGAATACAACGCCCCATTTGGTATGTACCTCTCAAGACATCTGCAACAACTGGAAAGGCCTCAGAAATACCTCACTAAAAGAATCACAGGCCTAAAGCAGATGCCCTACGCTGACCGCCTTAAAAAACTCCAGCTATACCCTGTCGCATATCGTCTACTCAGAGGCGATCTCTGCTTAACATACAAAGCCATGTCAAACCCAGAGCTGTTGGACATGCTACACTTAAAGAAATCCCAATCCCTCAGAGCCACACGCTCCAGGGATCTAAACCTTGTCATCACAATAAACAAAACATGCTGGAGGGATAGGTTCCTGACCCAGAGATTCCCCAGACTCTGGAATAGATTGCCCATACATGTCAAGCTGAGTGCCTCTTTGGACCTCTTCAAGAGGAACCTTGACGATTGGATGGGAGAAAGGAAATTCACCCCAGGGATCACGTCAGTCGCCCTGCTAGACATGGGTCCAGGAAAGTAAATAATGTGGGAAGAAATAGCCAGGGAATTGTTATGGCTAGGCTTGTATAGGCCCTAGGGCTGATAGCCTAGTACCAACCTATGAACCTTTTCTTTAAGTCCATGCCTGTGGAGGAATTTAAGAAAGTTTCTCCCAAGCTGACCATTCTTACTTCTATCGCCAGCTCATATATGAGGTTAATCTCCCATCTAATGGAGGGCACTTCACGAGGAGCCAGTTCATTACTTTCCCTAAGAAGACATGCTGGATGAGGCTATGTAATGTTGCGGAGCCCTTTAAGGAGTCATTTTGTCAAGGTCCTTTACAATGGCTTCTCTCTTTTTGGGCCATTGGTTAGACACTCTAACCCACAGTGAGAAGGATGGGAAGACACTTTCTGCTGTTGGAAGTTTTGTAGCCTCCCCAGAGGCTCTTCTCCAGGAACCAGTATGAAGGCAAGAAAATGTGGTTCCACAAGTCTCGGGAGCCTTTCCAGGACCTGCATGAAGAACCCTCCTCTAGAGGCAGAGGGGAAGGGTTTGATGGTAGTCACCGTCCTAGAGGTAGAGGGGGGGGTCTACAGAACCAGGGCTTTAGGGGAACCCCTTCCAATAAGACCTTCCAGTGCGTCTGAAGCACTTTCCAACTGTGTCAGTCTCTGGTGGCAGTCGGGGATGACTAGTTTTGCACCCTGAAACCTGGACCCAATTGACTTAAAACCATTGGGTGCTAAGTAATATCCGGAGGTGGTTATATTCACTTTTCCTTGCTAACTCCAAAAGCCTTCCCGACATGACACCCGGTCAGTAGGAACAGGCAGCATAGGAAATCCAACAACTGTTGCAAAAAGAGTCATCCAGGAGGTCCCAGCTGAACAGAGAGGATTCGGAACCTATTCCTGCTTCTTTTGATGCCGAAAAAGACAGGGGGGGGCACCTGACATCTGGGGCAAGAAAAACTGAATAAAAGGGCATCGGCTGCATGTTTTATAACCCTGACAACCTGACGTCATGGAAGAGGAGAGAGCAACTGACACGGGACCCAAGACTTTGTTATTCAGGCTGACCGAGGGCAACCTGCCAGCAGATTACCCAAATGTAATGACTGCAACAGTGAATACACTTGAACATGTACATTTATGGTAAGTGTACACAACTGTACTTTCTCTGTTACTTCACCTACTGGCCGTTAATATTCCAACCTCGGAAAATGTATTGGCAGACGTTCTGAGCAGAATCATGGCAACTTCTCACGAATGGGTGTTACACAGGGAGGTGTTTCTGGATATTGTACACAGCTGGGGCGCTCCAAAAGAAGATCGGTTTGCCTCCTCCTAAAACAGACAGCTACCCTTCTTCTGCACAAGGCTTATCCCATCCACGAGCATGGAAAGTGGATGCTTTTTCCTTCTTTTGGGGCAAGTTGTACCTGTATGCCCCCCCCCAATATCTCTAATTCAGGAAGTCTTGCTGAAGATTCAGAAAGACGGACCAAAAATCCTACTTGTGACTCCCCTTTTGGCCAAGACAGTATTGGTTCCATCTCTTATTTCAGCTAGCTAGGGGCAGTCACCACAAATTACCTCAAAGGTTTGATCTACTCGCACAAGACAGGGGGATCTCTGATATGTCTACAAGCTTTACAACCTGTACTTGAACCTGTGGTTGCTAAACTTTTGATCCCTTTTCACCACCAATATGCAGAGGACGCACTCAAAGACCTGCAGGAGGCCAGGAAACCTAGCACAAAAAAAAATTGCATTGCAAAGTGTGGAAGTGTATTTCTAGGTGGTTTTCTAAGAAAATACAGGACCCTTTGGCAGTCCCAATGCCTATGGTCCTTGCTTATTTGCATGAGCTTCTGCACTCTGTGTTATCATACTCTTCCGAAAAGGTACATTTGTCTGCTATTTCTGCTTGTCTACCTATGCTTCCCCCTTTAGCATCCAGACTAGAGGTTAAACTGTTTTTTTAGAGGGGTTCTGCATCTCAGAACTCCTATGAAACAAGTTCCACCACCTTAGGACCTTCATTTTGTACTAGAAAAAGTAACTGTGTCCCCCTTCGAGCCAGCCTTTTCAGCTTCTCTTATGTTTTGCACTTGAACGATTCTGCTAGTAGCTTTGATTTCTGCCAGGAAGGTCTCCGAAATCCAAGCCCTCATGGCCATTCTGCCTTACCTCATTTTCCACAAAGACAGAGTAGTGAATTATCTTTCCTTGAACCAATCTATTAACCTGTCTGTTTTCTTTCCACAACCTCAGAATTCCTCAGAAAGGAAACTTCATTCCTTGGATGTGCACAAGCAGCTCCGAGTCTACCTAGATAAAAGAAAGTCCATCAGAGAATTAGACCAGCTATTTGTCTCCTTTCACCCTAGAGCCCTAGGCAGAGCAGTCTCTAAACAGACCATTGCTTCATGGATCTCAAAGGCCATCTCCTTTTGCCATGACTTCCATGGCAAGCCCTTAGCCTCGAAAGCAAAGGCACATTCCACTAGGGCTGCAGCTTCTTCTGCAGGCTTTTTCAAGGGCTGGGACCATGTCACCATTCTAGGGGCAGCTACCTGATCTGTTCATACCTTCACCAAGCATTACAAACTGGATTTAATATCCAGATCCAGCGCTGCCTTTGCCAGGTCTATTCTGCAGGGTCTCCTGGACTCTTCGCCTGCACCAACCACCCAGAGGAATATCTAATAGCTTGGGTACTCTCCCTACTGTAATGAATACTGCAACATAAGACTAGAAGGACATAGAATAGTTGTATAAAATCTTACCATAACCTTAGATGTCCTTCTCTTCCATGTTGCAGTATTCAGAACCCACCCTCCTCCCCTCTGTCCTTTATTTTTGGGGTTTTATGGTTATATAGTTTGGTAGAGGTGTTTTCTTGGTGTTGGTTATATTACTATATGTAGAATTTTCTCATAGTCCCAGGTAGAGCCTTTTTTGTTTGCCCTATAGGCTCCTTCCTATAGTCTTGTTTAGCTGGAATGCTTTCTATTCATTCAGCATAATCTTCTGCGGCAGTCGGTCCTGACTTGGGTATGTGCAAACGTCGCATTTATAGCCAATGTCGGTTTATGGCACTAGCATGTACCCCTAACTGAAGACTTTGGTATACTGCCCGGATGTACGGCGCTCCAGGCAGCCATATCTCTACTGTAATGAATACTGCAACATGGAAGAGAAGGACATCTAAGGTTATGGTAAGATTTTACACAACTATTCTTTCTGTTTCTTGTACTACTTACTGTTTACTTAAATAAATAAATGTGAACTTATTGCTTGGATCCTTCCTGTATTATGCTGACTGCAAAATGCACTATGTAGTAAAATGGAGAAGCTATGCTTACTGCAGTGCTTCGTCTTCAAGGGTTTCTGTTTCAGGAGATCCATAACTCCTCCGTTTTGGAGGGTTGGCATAATATTCAAGATGTTTGTCACACAGGGTACAGTGCTTTATTCTCACCTTTGAAGGGAAATTGGCTATGATTAAAATGACCTGCAAGGGCAGTTAGCTCGGTCGTTATGAAGTTATGAGCCTATGCCATTGATGTTTCTTAAACTTTTACCTTTCTGTGGAGTTGATTTGCTTTCTTAGGTCCCTTTTGAAGACTCGTGTTTGAGAACGGGATAATGGGAGATGCAAATGGAGAACGATGCAAGTTCGAGAAAGACTGGAGATAAATGCATGGTACTGTTTTTGAGTATTGCTATTATTATTAGTAACATCACTGTGTGATATCAGCAACACTGCTGAGAAATCTGGTCTTGGAGGCTCAAGTCTGTGGTTGGAAAAAGTCCTGTTATATTGACCTGGCACAAGAGGTACCACTGAAGAACAAGCGTTGGTGAATTTCTCACTTTTATTTTTTAGTAAAATTGCACATATTTCCAGCCCTGGATAGACATTAAGCATACTGTTTGACATAGTTGCTGCTGTTGGGGAAAGTAACTAGAAAAGAAAACATTAATTCTCAGTTTGATATCAGCTCATTAGAATTACTGGAGAGTCCTAAAGGCCACGAAATATCCCACCATGATCACTATGAACAAAACATGACACGGAAGTTGTATAGTTGTAGTTTTGTTACAGCCCCAGAATGTTTCTCTTGTTTGAAATTTCACCTCATGATGTCAGCATTCATGCTATCGGTTTAACTGTTTCCATTTATGCATATTTTTCTCAATGTATGATAGTGTGTTACTGTCTAAATTATTGTCAAGTTAGAGTGTTTCTGTCAGTTTGTGTTGGGGGATTGTCACCAAACTGGTCACTTGGTGAATATGCATATTTGATGTATGCAGCACTGTTTCCCTATTTTCACAACCAGTTTTGTGTGTGAAGCATTTTGCACTTTGTATGGATTTTTTGAATGTTAGGGTGAGTAATGACATACTTTTGTGAAGCAATGTGCGTTTATAAAATGTTTACTACTGTGCATATAAAGTTGCGTGAAGTTGTATCGGTCAGTTATTCCAGTAGTATGAATGCATTATTTGATTTTTTTTTTTCTTTTTTTTTTTTTTTTTTTTTTTGGTCATAGCAAACTATCTTCAGGGGCTTCTTTTGGAGAGTGCGGGGCTGTCTTTCAGCAGCTTGTCAAGCAATGGTTGCAGTTATTTAAACACGATGAAGGATAGTGCATTAGTCCTTAATTTAAGAGACTCTTCAGAAAGAAGGTAATTTTTTTATGTCCATGACCACTAATTATATTTGCTACTAGTTTCTGTCTTGGAGTAAAGTGCATATGAATGTCACTAATCAGTGATAGTTTAAAGAAGTGCATGAAATTGAGCTGGGAATGTGATTGGAGTACTGAACTGCACAGACTGCATTATTAATTTCTGGTCACTGTGTTGCATTTGGCGCATGTTGCACAGCTATTTGTGTTAGACTAAGGGCAGACTCTCAGCTTTTGTTGTGTTCAGTAGTTTTAGCCATGTGTTTGCATATTCTTATAATGTCTTCATTATATTAGCTTATAATAACATTTTCCTTGCTTGAAAGTTGGTTTCATATGTTGAAGATAAAAACCCGGTCTGAATTGAAAACACTTCAGATTTGGCTTAGATTAAGAATATAGTTGGCACATTTTTTGTTCTGAAGAAATAATTGATTTACAAATTTCTGGTCAGAATGTTGAAATTGCAGTTATGAGACTTTTTTAATGCTTTTTAACAACTGGCAGGCAAATATCACTTGCTTTAGATAAACTTTAAAGGATTCAATTCAGAAAGAACCTCAGATATTCATCATTCACATTTCCTCCATGGCATGTGGGCTCTGTAGTAAAAGTCAAAATAAACTATTGTCGATCAGATATTCACAGTAGTGCAAGCTGAACAAAATTACATTGCTTTTGTCCCCCGTGCAAGACATAACGAACACACAGTTTGAGTGACAGTAAAACTTATGCATATTCGGTAATTAAATATTAACACAATAAATTATCATAATTGGACAAAACTATGACTTCATATTGTGATTGCTTAGAATATTGTACTTCATCTGTTGTAGTTTGAGCTGTACTTCATCTGTTGTAGTAGAACCAGTAAATTAATTATAGTTAAAAACTCACTAATTTGATACTAAAAGCAATGCCAGCAGTGTCAGCACACTCAATGTTAAGCAGTTTTGTGAAAGATCTTTTAGCCTGGTGAGTAGTTTAAGGGGAGAGATACTAATTTATTACTTTATAATATGTTGTCATAGATATTATTATAATTATTTTAATATAGTTGCTAATTTACTACTATATTTGTAATTGTAATGCTGCATTTAAACAACTGTAGGGCTACTTTAAAGTGTTTTATGACTTGTACTGGGAAACTGAATATGTTTTTCATAGTCAGTGTTGCAGTATTGATTCTTGCCATGCTGAAGCCCATGACTAGCCCAGTTTCCAGAGTCTTTTCATAATCTCTGGCTTATAGACATCTGGCGACCACCTTCTTGTCAGAGTGTAAGAAGGGTGTCCATTGGTGCCATCTTCAGTTTTTGTAGCTGTGCAGTCTGATGAGCTTCACGTTTGTTCAATACAATCATGGCTTGATGTTCTTCGTCTTCCCTTGCTGCAGTCCTGACTATTGGGTATAGTCCGCGTTCCAGTCGGCCCGAATACCAGAGTATAAGGCTGACGTCGGTCATGGCGCCTTAGACTGACGTCAGTACGTCAGGGTACTAATGCGCATGACCGGCGTCATTTCCTCAGTCTTTTTTGCCGCATGGTCCGATGCAGAAGCAATTTTGCGAGTGCAGGTTGGCGTTCTGAGATTTTCCGAAACCGGAGTTTCAGACCGAGTACAGAGTTGGCTAAGTAACCCGTTGGAACATTTGGTTTTTTCTTGCCTCAGTATATTACCGGATGTCAGAAAAAGTGAATAACTGTATTTCTTGTGGGAAGCAGATACCGCATAGGGATTATCATACATTGTGTATACCTTGTTTAGGGCCTGAACACGACGTTGTTGGTTGCCGCTCTTGTGCTAGATTTAATAAGCGCACTATTAAGAGGAGGCTTGATTGTGCTAGGTTAGTGTTTGGGAAGCGTTGTAATTACACTATGCCGTCGGATGCTCCGACGCCTGCTTCATCTAAGAAGCGCAAGGACAAAACAGTGAAGTCTAGGGGTGAGGAACCGGCAGTCCCGGACGTCGGTCCTTTAGAAGGCTCAGGGGAGCCAGAGGTTTTGCCAGGAGTCTCTATGGAGTCTCAGGCAGATACTTTACTGTTACAGGATGTGCCCTCTCAGGAAGTAGGCCAGGCTGAGGGGCTTCTCAGGTAACTGTTCTTCCCTCTCTTCCCAAGGTAGTTAGGGCCTCTCCTTCTGTTTCCAGAGCTTCTTTTAGAGGAAGGCCAAGTTCAGCTTCTGTAGGGGCTTCTCCTAGCATTTCGGCCTCTGTGCCTAAGAAACATATGCTTAAAATGGCTGAAGATTTGATTACTCTGATTAGAGGTTCTATGCCCCACCGGATAAGAGGCCTAGGGTGGAACAGGAGTTTGATAGTTTTGAACAGTGTTCACAGGCTTCAGAGTCTTCTGTGGAAGACTTGCAAGAGTTTCCTGCTTATTCTGATTCTGATGTGGATGATTCCACTCCTTCAGCTTCTCCTCCTGAGGATTTTTCATTTTCAGAGACTCTTCACTCCATGAGGGAGCACTTTAAATGGGAAGGCCAAGATTACTCTGACTCCAGAAAAGGCTTAGGGAATTCTTGTTTTGCCTCAGCATAGGCCCTTAGCTATTCCTCCTGTGTTGAATGTGGTGGAGGATGTTTTTGCAGAGGCTTCTCTGAACCCTGATTCCTTGCCTCCTGCTCCTGTTAAGCCTGATAGGTATTATAGGGTGCCCGAAGCTCATAAGTATTTGTTTAAGAGTCCCAGGGGACCCAGAAACTGTTTCTCAGGGGCCTAAAGGTGTTAAAGCTTCTGTTGTTAAAAATCCTGTACCCTCTGATAAAGAGGCAAGGGCTTTGGATAGGTGGGGTAAGAAAGTATATACTTCTTCCACTCTAGCCATGAGGCGTTGAATTGTCAATTTCATATGCTGAAATATCAGAATTATCTCCTTTCACAATTGAAATCTAAGGTGGATGCTTTGGCGGAAGGTATTGAGTGTAAAGAATTGCTGGATTTGGTTCATGTGTCTGAACAAGTGGGTAAGCATTCTTTGCAGTGTGGTTTTGATGCTGTTCAGGCCTCCTCGAGGGTGGCTGCTACTAGTTCTGTTCTTCGCAGACATGCATGGTTGAAGGATCAGAATTTAGCTGAGCATGTTAAGACCAGGATTTTGGATGCTCCTTTACAGTCTGATGTGTTGTTTGGACCGCCTGTGGAAGCAGTTTTAAAGAAAATGGAGGACAAAGCTAAGTCTATGCAGACTGTTAAAGATTTTTTGCAGGTGCAGCCTCCGAAGTTTAGTAGAAATTGGCCTGCTAAGGGGTGGACATATCCTGCTTATGGTTCCCAGTCTAGGGGTAGATCTAGACGTGGTAGGGGCAGGGCTCAAGGTTCTTTAGGCCTAGATCAGACAGTTCACCTGCTCAGACTTCTGGTGAGGGCAGGGGTCAGTCCTTTCGTAAGCAGAACCAATGACCTGCCCTTTCAGCTGCCAGTGGACTCTCGTCTGGCAGCTCCTTTGGGAGGAAGATTGTCTCTTTTCAAAGAAAATTGGGATTTAATCACTCAAGACAGATGGGTGCTGGATATCATTCATCACGGGTACAGATTTTATTTCCACACAATGCCCCCTTTCAAAGGCATGCCAGATGTTCCTCCTCCACAAAGAAAAGAGGCTCTCAAGCAAGTTTCTCAGTTACTCCAGATAGGGGCTATTCAGCCAGTCCCTGTGTCAGAAAGGGGCTTGGGATTTTATTCTCGCCTGTTCCTAGTACCAAAGAAGGGGAACACGTGGAGACCAATTTTGGATTTATCTCTCCTTAACACTTATCTGGACATTCCCAAGTTCAAGATGTTGACGTTACAGCAACTGTTACCTCTGCTGGGCAAGGATCACTGGATGGTAACTTTGGATCTCAAGGAAGCTTACCTTCATGTGCCCATAAGGCTAAGTTGCAGAAAGTATCTGCGGTTTCGAACTGGAGATTTTCATTATCAGTTCTCTGCATTGCCCTTTGGCTTATCTACTGCCCAGAGTATTCACAAAGGTTCTGGCTCCAGTGATAGCTTACTTCAGGCTTCAAGGCATTCAAATTTATCCTTACTTGGACGACTGCCTGATTCTGGCTCAAGAAAAGAACACCTTCTACAGCATCTGGAATATGTCATAGCAGTGCTAAGATGCCTAGGGTATTCTGTGAACGAAATAAAGTCCAGTCTAGTACCCTCTCAAGACATGTGCTTTCTGGGTGTGAGACTGAATACAGCAGCCCAGATGGCCTTTTAACCCCGGACAAACAACAGAGTCTGTCACTTTACTTCCATCAACTATCTCATCAGTCCGTGCTGACTGCAAGGACAGTCCTTCAAGCATTAGGGTTCATGGCATCTTGTATTCTGGTGCTTCCCAATGCCAAACTGCATATGAGGAAGCTGCAATGGTATCTCAAAATGTATGGACACAGCACTGCCAAGATTTGGACACTGTCATTCAAATAATACCTTGCCTTCAAAAGGAATTCTTGTGGTGGGCTCAGGAATGTCACCTAAACAAGGGACTCTCTGTGACCCGGCCAGAGGCGAGTCAGATTTTAACGACAGATGCCTCGGACACTGCTTGGGGAGCTCATCTAAATGGAAAGTGGATACAAGACAAGTGGCCTGCCAGACTACAGCATCTACATATCAACATGAAGGAGATGTTAGCAGTCCAGTTTGCATTGATGGCGTTCAAGGAGTTACTTCTTCCAGGGCAGGTGTTGATTCTGACAGACAACACAACTGTCATGTGGTACATCAACAAGCAAGGGGGAACACATTCTTATCCTCTATGCAGGCAAGCAATGATTTTATGGGAGACTGCGTTAAGCCTGCAACTGACTCTTCAGGCAAGGTTTCTGCCAGGAGCACAGAACTCCTAGCAGATGTATTAAGCAGACAAATCATGGATCCCCACGAGTGGAAACTGGATCTTCATGTATTTCAGAAATTGACAGTGTCATGGGGAACTCCAGACATAGATCTGTTCGCTTCTCCACTAAACCACCAGCTGCCAAAGTATTGCACAAAGGGGTTTCATCACACAGCTTGGAAAGTGGATGCTCTGTCTTTCAGTTGGAAAAACCTTCATGTCTATGCTTTTCCACCTCTACCTCTTCTTCCAAAGGTATTACTAAAGGTCAGACAGGACAGGCCAAGGATGATTTTGATAGCTCCAGATTGGCCTCGACAACACTGGTACCCACTTCTAAGGAGTCTTGTAAAGAAGCCTCCATGGCCTTTACCTCTGATTCCTCATTTGTTATCTCAGAAGGACGGTCATCTGCTCAATGTCAAGCTTCAATCTCTCCATCTCACAGCTTGGCATATTCTGTGTTGAAACATGGAAGGTCTCAGCTTCCTCAACAAGTTTTAAATGTGATTATGGAAGCTAGAAGGCCTAGTACTAGGAGAGTGTACGAGAAAAATGGAAGAGATTTTTATTTTGGTGTACAGCAAAGAATTTGGAGATTTCAGAGCCTAATTTGAGTGTGGCTCTTCAATATCTTACTGAGTTATTGGACAAGGGTTTGTCTTTCTCTTCCATAAAGATTCATGCTGCAGCAATTTCAGCTCACTATGATTGTGACCCACCTTTGTTTTCGCATCCTTTGTTCAAGCAGTTTCTTAGAGGGGCAAAGAATATAAGACCCCCACGTAGAGCTCCTACTCCTGCTTGGGATCTCAATTTTGTGTTGGAAAAACTTACTCTACAACCTTTTGAGCCGGCAGCTACTGCTGAATTGAAATATTTGTCATGGAAGACGGCTTTTCTGTTGGCTATTACTTCTGCAAGAAGGGTGTCTGAGTTGCAGGCCCTTATGGCAGTAGAGCCCTTTTTGATTTTCCATAAGGACAGGGTATCATTACGTACTAATCCTTCCTTTATGCCTAAGGTGGTTTCTAGTGTGGCTTTAAACCAAACTATTCATTTGCCTACGTTTTTGCAGATCCTCAAAATAAAGGGGAAAAGATTTTGCACACTTTAGATGTACACAGGCAATTGCGTTATTATTTGAGCAGGACTAAAGATTTTAGGCAGTCTCAGCAGTTACTTGTTTCTTTTGCTTTAAGTTCACAGGGCAAACCTGTGTCAAAACAAACTATTTCTAGGTGGATTGGCTTTTGCATTGCATTTTGTTATTCCCATCATGGCAAAGAGGTTCCAGCTGGGATTAGGCCTCATTCCACTAGGGCTACTGCCACTTCAACAGCATTTCTAAGGGGTGGCAACTAAGGATATTCTGGAAGCAGCTACTTGGAGTTCAGTGCATACTTTCTCTAGGCATTATCACCTGCCTATATACTCTAAGTCTAGAGCTGGTTTTGCCACAGCTGTTTTACAAGGCGTGTTGTCAGCTCCTGCTACTTTATAATTTGCCAGCCTCCCTTACCTCTGCTTTGGGATTCTACCCAATAGTCAGGACTGCAGCAAGGGAAGACGAAGAACATAGTACAGTTTTGTACCTACCATAAATGTAGATGTTCGAGGATTCCCTTGCTGCAGTCCAATTTACCCTCCCTCCTTCCCCTCTGTGTTTCAGGGTGGTTGTGTAGGTGCCTTTACATGCTTATATTTTTTGTATATATATTCCTGTATATATTGTACATGTTTATTGGTGCAGGTTGTTTTTGGGACTTGTCTTTTTGGGTCTTCTGACATCTGGGGCAAGAAAAGACTGAGGAAATGACGTCGGTCATGCGCATTAGTACCCTGACGTACTGACGTCAGTCTAAGGCGCCATGACCGACGTCAGCCTTATACTCTGGTATTCGGGCCGACTGGAACGCGGACTATACCCAATAGTCAGGACTGCAGCAAGGGAATCCTCGAACATCTACATTTATGGTAGGTACAAAACTGTACTTTTTTACAGGTCGTCGTCCTTCCTTCCAGTCAGATAAGTACCCAGTTGGGGAAATTTCTCTACTAATTTAATGTTCGAAAAGGTAAACAATTGCTTGAATAAAAGACATTTTCACTCGTTTTGTCTTTTCTTCTTGAGACCTTAGCACCATGTCTCTAATGGTCCCTATTTTGCAGAATTCAGTACTAAAACTCTCAAATGTAGTGTTGAGGTAATTGCTGCCCAACTGGAGTTATTTTCAGCTTCCTTTGTGCCATCACAGTCCACTGTTACCATAAGACCTCTGTACACTTGAGCGTCTGCTAGCATCATTACAAAAAAAGTAGGAAAGACAAAAAGGCCAATGACCCTGACATTTCCGAAAAATCTCAGACGACAGTGCTCAAGTCAACTGACATAGGTCAGATGCCTTTGCAGCCCCCTGGTTTGGTGACTTCTAGGCCCCAATCCTATGGTATGACCCCCTCAGGAGGCTGGACTGGCTTCCGAGCTACCTTCAAATGCCACCACATGTTTGGGTCTGAGGTTGTTCTGCAGGCCTCAGTTTCCAACATCATCACCATGTCTGTTGAGAGGGACTCCTTATCTTCCCCTCCTACCGAAGTCAAATAAACACAGAATGAAACTGAAGCAAATTACTTAATTTGCTTCATCATTAGCTCTGACCACCTCTACTCAAGCTCAAGCCCAAGATCTCCTTAAACAGCACAGGAGTTTATGGCTCTCTTGAAATCTAGAGAGCCATCTCACTCATTCACCTTAGAGACTTCCCCATCTAAAAGGAGCAGGGAAATAGCTTTTCAGGAAGAGAACGATTCATCTATCTCTGAGGATGAGTAAGAATAGTCTTACTCTGGACAGTTACCAACTCAGCTTTACCCAGTCTCAGACTCAGATGGTGCAACACTCCTCCACCTTCCCCTCTGTGAACCTTTCCATCAAGGATACCCTACATAGAATGAAGGAGGCCTTTATTTGGAAAAGTTAACAGTTCTCCCAGGCCCAGTCCTACTACAGCCAACTCCTAAGTTTAGTTTCGCCCAGACTACTGACTATTCCTCCAGTACACATTGTATTGGGTGATGTCTTTGAAGATGTAGCTCTGCACCCTGACTCTCTACCTCCTTCTCCAAGGAAACCAGACAGGTTTCACAGAGTGCTTAACACTCACAAGCACCTGTATAAAAATACAAAGACTGATCCTTCTGTTGTCTCCACTGAATCCAGTAAGGGACTAAAGACACCCCTGCCTCATGACCGGGAAAACAGATTACTAAACAGATTTGGGAAGAAAGCCTATGCTTCTGCCACTGGCAGTGAGAGCTTTGAATTGTCAGCTCCATTTGCTTAAGTACCTTGCGTATCTCCAAGGTAAAATGCTAGCTAAAGTATATTTTACTGCGGATAGAACCCTATCCATGGAAGTTCAGGTGATAACCAGAGAAGTTTTACAAGTCTATAGACACTCCTTAAAATGTGGCTGTGAGACCTTGGATGCTTCTTGCGGAGCAGCTTCCACAGGTTCTGTCATCCACAGATATGCATGGCTAAGAACCCAGCCCGTTAGATCAGGTAAAGGCTGAACTACTACATACCCCATTGGACAAGGAATTCCTTTTTGGTTCACCTGCTGGACAAGTTTTTGAGAAACCAGACAAAAAAGGAAAGCAAATTAAAACTTTGAAAGAATTTTACCTATTTGTGACACCTTGATGCAGTAGAAATTAACATTCAAAACTGTGGCCTTTTCTACCTAAACAAGTCAAGGGTAGGCCTCCTCATGGTAAAAGACCAAAACAATCTAGGAGATGGCAAGCTGAACAATCTTAAAAGGGCAGGGGGGGCTCCAAGGAATCTACCCAGCTCCAAGAGCAGCTGTGACTGTGTTCTACCCCTCCTTCCCTCCTTTACTTCTTCACATCCCTTGCAGCTCTCTAGTAGGAAGACTCTCATTCTTAAACTAGTGGAAAGCCATTACCAGGGATCGATGGGTTCTCAACATCATAGAAAAGTGGTACTATATTCACTTCAGACAAATTCCACCCTTCTTGGGCATTCAGAACCACCCATAGTGCAAGAAAGTCTCTTGCCACCTATCCTCAAGGAACTACCGCAGCAAATATCCATAGGTAGGTACTAGGCTATTGCCCCTAAGGACTATATAAGCCTAGTCAAAAAGGTACCCTGGCTTTTGCCACCCAAGAAAATTATTTTCCTGTGCCCCTGTCGAGCACAGCCACAGAAGTGATCCTTGGGATGAATTTCCTATTTCCCATCCAATCATCAAAATTTTTCTTGGAGTGCTAATGAGCTTTGTTTGATAGAGATAGGTAGCTTGTTTCAGAGTATGAGAAGTCTCTGGGACAGGAATCTATCCCTCCAGCATGTTCAGTTTATTGTGGTGACAAGGTTTAAGTCCCTAGAGCGTGTAGCTCGAAGGGATTGGGATTTCTTTAAGTGGAGCATGTCTAAAAGCTCTGGGTTTGACATAGCTTTGTATGTTAGGCAGAGATCGCCTCTGAGTAGGCAATATACAACGGAGTAAAGCTGGAGTTTTTTGAGACTGTCTGCATAGGGCATCTGTTGGAGGCCGGTAATCTTCCTTTGTGAGGTATTTCTGCGGCCTTTCCAGTTGTTGTACAGATATTGAGGTACATACCAAAAGGGGCATTGTACTGTATAATGGGTCTAGTGATGAATAGAGGGGGACGAATGACATATTTTTTTTCCTGGATGAGAAACCTTTTGTGATAAGATGTGCCACGTAGAAGGATTTCCTGACTACTGTGGCAATGTGATTATCAAAGGAAAGACTGCTGTCCACCTATGTCCCAAGGTCTCTTATGACACTTTCAGTGTTAAGTAGACTACTGCCTATGTGGTAGATGGGTACAGAGTTTTTACCAAAGAGGATGACAATGCACATTTTGGCATTGAGCTTGAGGCCATGGCTTTGACACCAGGCATCTGTCTCAGTGAGGCCCTTTTTTAGGATGTCCACATCATTTGGTGTTTCGATTTATGGTTCCTAGTTTGCAGTCATCTGCGAACTTCGTTAGCCAAAGACCTTTTGTGTTAGCCTATACTTTAGAGAAGTAGATACCAAACAGGAGGAGGACCCAGGACTGAACCCTGTGGTACTCCACTTGTCACTGGTCTGATGTCTGATTTGGAGTCTGCTACTTTCACAGTGTGGGTTCCTGTCAGTGAGCCAGTTGGTAACCCATCTTGTGACATAGGGATTTATACCTAGTTAAGTGAGTTTATCTGTAATTCCAGAGTGGGGAATGGTGTTGAAAGCCTTGGCGAGATATAGACAGGCTGTGTGAACCACCTTACCCTCGTCTACGGCTTTGGTGACTGCTTCAAAGAAGTCTATCAGGTTTAGGAGACATGATCTGCCTTTTACAAACACGAACTGGGTGGGGTCCAGAGATTGGAGATTACCAATGTCTTTGTTTAGAACTTCCATGATGATACGTTCCATGGCCTTGCAGACCAGGCTCGTCAGGCTAAAGGGGCAGTAGCTCCCAGGGTCCGTGGTAGCTCCCTCTTTGTGGAGTGTGATGAGCATCAATGTGTGCCATTCAGTGGGCACAAATCCTGAGGTGAGGCTATGATTGAACATGGTACTTAGGTGGGGGTGCCAGTTCATTCTGTAGTTTGTGTAGCATGCAGCCTGGGATGTTGTCAGGTCTCATGGATGCTGTGTTCTTGGCTTTGGAGAGTGTGTTTTTACCTGTGTAGCCATGATTACAGGAACTTTGCATTATTCCGGTGTAGAGTGAGATTCAGTGCTAACTTTACCTCCTCTCACCCCCTAAAGGATGCCAGGATGTTGGCAATATTAGTTGGTTCTGTGTATTTAATGCCATTGTGCTGTAACTCTGAGCAGATCTGAGTATTGCCATTGAGATTCTTGACATAGCTATAGAATGCTTGTGGTTGTCTTTAGAATCAGTGGCGATTTTGTTTTCGTAACTAGCTTTGGAGGATTTTTATGAGGGATCTCCGCTTCTTACTGAGGCTGACCAGGGAGTTCCTCCAATCATGGGATTTTACTATTTTTTGCAACTGTTTCTTTCTTCATTGTAGTTTGTTTATGGCAGGGGACCACCAGATTGGCTTCCTTTTTATAGCATCTTGGGCAGGCACAATAAGCCTTTAACCAGAAACTGCCACCTCGGAAGGGAAGAATCTACCCTCTCCTCCCACGAGAGTGCAGGCCACACTTTCTTAATGTAAAATATCTGGTCTGAAGCCCAAGTGCTTTCAACCAAAGGCTTAGAATAACAGTTACAATGTAATCAGGCTGAAGTAATAAATGAAGAAGAATAAATGCAATTGACTACTTTTTAAGAAGAAGCAAAAGCAAAAAAAGTAAGAAGAAACACAAATACAGTAAAAGCAGATGAATAAAGTGCAATTTTTTTTCAGTAAAGTGCAAGTAGAGAGGAAGGAGGGGCAGAAGATAATTTAAGGTTAAGAACCTAAGTGGGTTGACCTTCTCAAAATTTCTCTCTATTAAGTAGAGTGGACACTAGACTGGGAGGGGTGTCCCAGATTAAATTTAGAGTTGGGGCGGGCAACTGCAAAGCCACCAACTATAAACAGTTTCAGGACAGATGCGAAACAGAAAATGCCAGAAAATATGTAAAATAATTTGTCAGGCAAAAGATTAATTCAGTCCGGCAAAATTAAGACAATGCAGAACTCTGAAAGGTTAAATTCCAAGAAATATACTTGGCAAGCAGCGATATATTTTCAAATTGTTTGAGAATCACACTTCATCCAGAAGACCAGGAGCTTCCAACAGTGTATGCAAGAATTTATAAACAAAAACTATTTTTAAATCGGCAAGCCTTGAAGCAATCAGATAACACAAAAGCTGTTAGACTAGTTCACCACAGCAGTAAGGGGAACTGGTTTCAGGGCGGATGAGAAATGGAAAACAGTGCCAAACAATGTATAAACTACAGTCAGGCAAAATTAAGACAATGCAGAACTCTGAAAGGTTAAAATGCAGCTTGTCCTCCAAGAACATGAAGGAGAAAGGCTTCTATTTAAGAATTTTTCTTGATTAAAGAGGCACTTGGAGATCCATTTTCTACCTTTCAGAGCTGAATAAGTTCCTCAATATCCCAAAATTCAAAATGGTTACATTGCAGAAATTACTGCCCATGATGTTCCAAGATGCTTGCATGGTCAACATAGACCCTAAAGAATGCTTACATCCATGTTCCCATAGCAGACAGTCACAGAGAGTACTTAGAATTTGTATCCATTCCCAGTCCTGTGCGCTTTATTATTTGTGTTATCTACTGCACTCAGAGTTTTCACAAAAGGCCTAGCTCCTCTGATAGCACACTGCAGAACTCTAGGAGTTCATATTCAGTCATGCTTACGTGATGGTCTCATTCAGGGAAGATCCACTAAAGAGACCGTGGCCACCTTCAAGATCACCATAGACTGTTTTCAGAAGGTAAGTCTTGCTCTAAATCTTCAAAAATTCAGAATTTTCCATAAACAAAGATCCTGTTCTTGGGAGCCATTATTAGCGAGTTGAGCTGAAATTCTTCCTTCCCCATGACGATGTATCTGACCAGTCTGCTTCCAGAGCAGCTTATCACTACAAGAGAATTCCTGGAGATACTGTGGTATATGACATCATGCACCTTCATAATTTCATTTGCAATGTTACACATGAGGAAACTTCAATGGTTTCTAAAACATGTCTGGGAAAAGCACTTCCACCCCCCCCCCCCCCCCCGAAACCCTGCTCCACTTCCTTCCATGCCTGAAAAGAGAACTCTGTTGGTGGAAGAACACCATACAAAACAACACTGGAGCAAATTTCACTCTGCCAGAAGCAGACAAGAGTATTACTTTGGACAGCTGAGACATAGTTTGGAGAGCCCACTTGGCTCCCCTGATTCATTAGGACCTCTCATAAAAAAAAAAAAAGTTGCATATAAACCAAAAGGACTTACTAGCAGTCTACCTGGCCATAAAAGCCTTTCAGCAAAACTTAAGCCCAGAGATGCTGCAAATCTGGACAGACAACACCACATTTATGTGGTACGTAAACAAACAAGGAGGGCATTTATTCTACCCCTTGTGCAGGCTTGCCAGAAAGATTTGGATGCTGGCTCAAATGATACAGCTAACCCTTGTAGCCTCTTATATTCCAGCAAGAGTTCCTTAGCAGGCTGTCTAAGCAGGGGCATTGTAGACCCCAGTGAATGGATGATGGAAAGGGAGGTCTTCTTGGATCTATCTATATAATGGAGGATCCCTTCAACAGACCTGTCTGCCTCTCTCCACAACAAGCAACTAGAGAAGGTCTGCTCCAGAACTTAACAGACAGGATTTTGGATGATAGATGCATTTTCTTTCACTTGCATGAACTGGTTCCTGTATACATTCCCTGCCTTTTCCCTGATTTGAAGGGCACTAACAAAATTCAGGGTGGACAAACCCAACATGATTTAGTGACCTCCTTCTAGCCAAGACAATACTGGTTCTGTCTCCTGCTGATGCTCAGTGGGGTAGATTCACACCCTACTGCTGGAGATAGAGCTCCTCAGTGAGATCAGGAGGTCACTCTTCCATCCCTGCCTAGCAACCTTCAAGTTAACTGCCTGGAGGATTGAGTTTTGACACCTAGGATGGCATCTTATCCCAAGGAGGTGCTCTGCATTCCAAATAAAGCCCGATATCAGGAAATGGAAATCCTACATGATAAAATGGAAATGTTTTTCCACCTGGTGTCACAGCAATGACACTGACCCTACTCGGTCAGGCATCGACTCAGGCCTGCAGTACCTGAAAGACCTCTTTCCACTAGGCCCTACCTATTCCATCATTAAGGTATACATGTCTACAATTTCAGCTTGCCTATGCAATGCTCTGCCTGCCTTCTCACACATCCACATGAAACTTTTTTTAGAAAGGGTGATTCACTTGAGACCACCAGAAGGAACCCCATTCCTCCTTGGAATCTAAATTGTCTTTGAAAAACTAACTTTGCCTCCCTTTGAACCTGCTTCCATTATCACACTAAGGATACTCATTTGGAAGACCACCTTCCTCATAACTGTGACTTCAGCTAGGAGTTTCTTGGCTACAAGTCCTCGTGTGTAAAGAATATTTCACTGTCTTCTATAGGGGTAGAGTCACTCTCAGAACAAACCCATCCTTTATGTTTTAGGTGGTATCGGAACATAATTTAAACAAGGCTGTCTACCTACCAGTCTTCTACCCAAATCCACAGAATAGGGCAGAGCAAGTCCTTCATTTTATGGATGTTCACAGGCAGATAACTCTAATCCAGACAACTGGGGAAGTCGTGTTAACGTCGGGCATCAGGCTGCTTGTTTACTGCTTAGAAACAGCTAAACATGTTGCCAGTGGACACCCTTCTTGTATCCTGATGTCCTGACATCGGTCGTCCATTGGTTAGGGATGATGCAAAGACTCTAAACGATGGGACGGGCCCAGGTGTCGGCATGAAAATCAGGATGGGACCAGGTGTCAGCATGAAAATCGTGACAGGCCTAGGTGTCTGCACGAGAGAGGCTAAAAAATCGGTACTGCATCACTGATCTAAAATAGTGTGATGAGACAACTGTACTTTCTATGGTGTCAGTAGAACACTAGGGACTTGTCTCATGCATGTAGAGCTGCAATTTAGTCATGCATGTTGTCTATATGCTTTATTTTTAAGGTCTGACAGTAAAATATTGCATTTTGCACTGTTTTCTTTATTCACGTGATACTACTGATTTAACACGCTGTAGACCTTTTTATTTTTAAATCAGGATTTTATTGCAAATTACTTTATTTGCATTTTATTTTGGAGATTATTTTTTTTATTTTTGATATGGGAATCTCTAAGTAAATGCTTATTTATGCTACTTTAAAGGTTTTCTATTTGATTTAAGGGCATATATTTTATTTTGGCACTATTCGGACAAGAGAAATTTCATATTGAGTCCTGTTGTTGACTACACAGTGCAGATTGTGGAACAAGGCTCAGAACATTTTAAATTGTTTTTGAAATATATTGTGCAAGTTTATCCCTATTTGTTGTGTGGAGATGTATTTTATCTTTTCAATTATTGCTGCCCTTACTCAGCCCTTAATAGTGTCAGTGTTTAATTTTGGCTGGTATTTTTCCCCTGACTCGATTGATTCTGATATGGCTGGACACCACCTGCCCCTCATCAAATCCAGTTGCACCTAAAAAGAATCAGCAAAAGCATGCCTCAGCCTATGGTTTGTAAATCTGTTGTTGCTTTAAGCCATCTTGCAGACCACTTAACTTTTTTTTCCCCAAACGTTACCTTCTGGTGTGAGCTTGCACCTCTCATCCTCCAGGACTGTTCCAGTACCTGGTTCAGGAAAACCAAACCCTTGTGCATGACAGGTCTGTGGTGAGAGACCCCTTACCAGACATGATCTGTCCCCAGATAATTTGCCGACTATTGTAACTCAAAGTAAAAAGAAAACGTAACGTCACCACACTGCAGACAATCAGGTTATTACCATGTATAGGACTGATGTGGTTTCCTTAGCTAAGAATGTTTTACAGCCAGCTAATCTCGGAGACTATGCACATATTCAGAATAGTTATGGGGCTTATCTTCTCTAGAAATCAGTCTCTGGCCACAGTTTTTGATGGGGATACTGATGAAAACAGTAGTGAACACAGAGTCTGTCCAGTCTGATTTATTGGAAGGTGATCAGGTTTAAATCACAAGCACGTATTTACTTTTCCACAGATCTAGCTAGGTTTAGAGACATATTTGACCAGGAGAAATTTGGAGTTACTCCAGAGATTGGCAAAGTTTGTGATCTTATTGAGGATGAGATTCCAAATGTTTTGGCTGCTCCTTCCTGCCTTAGAATGTGTGTAAAACTGCATGTAAAAACCTTTTTGGCTAGTGAACCAGTTCCTCAACAGGCTATGGCGAAATGCAAAATGTACTCTGATTTTGCAACTCTCTTCTCTTTTGTCAGCTGACCCAACTGTGATTTCTCCAGCTGGCAATGCTAACAGACACCAGTAATCCACACTAGCACCTTTGTCAGGCAAAGCAATGAAGCCACGTATAAAAATCTTCAGTGAACACTCGTTTATTTAGCAGATTCCAACAATTCCAGAACCACCATCACTAACACAACACACATAAACGTCTTAAAAGTATCCATTTTTGTTTGATACTTCATCAGATGTGGGCCATCTGTAAATAATTTGGTTTATATGCTTAAAATAGTGACATCACATAAAAAAAAAATCCAATAATAAAAATTCATACAAACTTTAAATTGTTAGCTTGAATTAAAATAAATTGCCTTTATGCATGTGCAAAAAATGTCCTTATTATATACATACTGTTTTAATCAAATAAATATTGTTTAAAGTGTTTTAAAACTGTATTAAATAATATTTTAAAAAAGATAACTTACAACCTTAAATATGTATGAAAGTGAACCATTTCATGATTTGCAACCTCATTGATTTACTAATATCCAAGTGCCATCTACTGGCTTAAAATATATAACATACTCTAAACAAATTGAAAACTTTAAAATACAGTAAAAACATATGTATTTAAATACTTTGTTTGGGTAATAATAGATGCATATGAACTAGGATGATATTGAATGTTAAAAAAACCCAGTAATTTGAACAAATCAACAAACATTTCATAAAACTCATTTTATAAGAACATATTATAAATCCCCAGTTTAAAAATTCCAAGTTTCACTAAGACAAGGTTATATTAGCAAGCTGTGCAAGTGTACAGTTTTACAACTTAGCTGCTCTTAATTTAGGTAGGGAGGAAAGTGACATATTCATTCAATCCTGGTTTTTTATTGGCCTGTAAAGTCAATTGCCACCATAATTTTCTATATTCAATTGTTACTTCTTACATGCCCCCACTTCTATCCAGATTATTTTTTCTATCACAAAAATAGAAAATGTGCTTCTGGACATTCTAATGTGTGTTTATAGAGGGCATTATTGTCTTTCTTGGTCTGAATGTCATACATGTGTTCATAAGTTCTTTTCTTAAACTTTCTTTCTGTTTTCCCTATATAGAAAGCTTGACATGCTTGACATATTGCTAAGTACACTAACCCCCCAGATTCACAGTTACTGTAATCCTTATTTCTTAAGATTGTTTTCCTGCTTTCCAAGGTCACAGTTTCCTTGTTAATTATGTATTCACATTGTGAACAACGGTCACATTTAAAGCTTCCATGTCTCTTCTTGATGGTCCCTACTTTAGAACTATTGCTACATTGTAGAAAACTTTTCAGATTTCTTGCGTGCTTATAAATCACCTTCAAGTCACCTCTGTTGATCATTTCTAAATTAGTGAATGTAAGAAATTTATTCTGTTAATCAGTGAGAA